>NC_091433.1:139544337-139596006 GCF_964237555.1 Oryctolagus cuniculus
GAGTTGTTTTATTGTAGGAACCTAATACGATGGGTCTTTTATATCTATCCATTCAGCCAGTCTGTCTGTATCTTTTAATTGGAAAATTTATGCCATTTACATTCAAGGTGATTATTGATAAGTAATGACTTGGTCCTGCCCCTGCCACTTTTCCATGAAGGCATAAATTTTCCTATTGGTTTCTTTTAGTTTCCTTTGTACTTTTACTAAGAGATTCTCTGCCTTCACATTCTTTCATAATGATAACTATCTTTTTTCTGTTTCCATGTGTAGCATATCCTTAAGTATCATTTATATAGCTGGATGAGTGATGACAAATTTCTTTTAATTTCTGTTTGTTTTGGATGGTCTTTATTTTACCTTCATTTATAAATGAGAGCTTTGTTGTGTACAGTATTCTGGGTCGACAGTTTTTTTTTCTTTTAGGACTTGGACTATGTCTGTTCAGTCTCTCCTTGCTTAAAGAGTTTCCAACGAGAAATCAGCTGTCAGTCTAGTTGAGATCCTTTGAAGGTAATCTGTTGTTTCTCTTATGCACATTTTATAATCTTTTCTTTGTTTTCCTTTGAAAGTTTGTAATGTGTCATGGTGAAGATCTTTTCTGCTATCTATTAGAAGTTCTATATGCTTCCTGTACTTGAATGTCCATATTTTTCTCTTAATTAAGGAATTTTTATGCAATTATTTCACTGAATAAGTCTTCTACTTCATTCTCTCTCCACACCTTCAGGAACTCCTAAGACCTGTATGTTAGGTTGTTTGATAGTATCCCATAAATCTTGAACAGCATTTTCAGCTTTTCTAATTTTTCTTTTTCTTTAATCTTTTTTTTTTTTTTTTTTTTGGTCTGAGATGTTTCCAAAGATATTCTTTCTTCTGCCTCACAGAGTTTGTTGTTAAGGCTTTCTACTATATTTTTATTTGACTTGCTGAATTCTTCATATCTAATATTTCAGTTTGATTTCTCTTCAATATCTGTATCTCCTTGCAGAATTTCTTATTCACGTCATGTTTGGATTTCTTTAGCTCATGTGTTTGCTTCTCTTTTGAGTAATCTTGATCATTTTTTGAATTCCTCTTTAGGCATTTTAGTCATCTCTGTCTTCACATTCTAATATTGAAGTGTTGTTGAGTTCCTTTCATGGAGTCACATTGTCTGCCTTGTTCATGCTTACTGTATTTCTTACTGTATTTGTATATTGCCTAGAAATGTATATGAATTTAGTGTGTACTTAAGGTAGCATTTCAGATCACTTAGGAAAAGGTTAAATAAATTATGTTGGTCTAATCAGCTTAACATTTATAGCATATCCTGTGCAAAATGCTTATATACCTAATATAAAAAACCAATAACCCATAAGAAGTAAAACTCCCCCATAAAAAAGTAGCAAATATCACAATTGGGCAACTCAGAAAATAAGAAATGCAATTGACCAATAAACACAGAAAAATGTTTAGTCTGTTAGTGAAGGATACTTTGGGCTAGATACCTAGAAGCAGGTCATGTTAACCAGATAGGGGGAGTGTACATTGGTAAGTTTTTTTTGGTACCTTTACCAAAAATCATTTGACCATATAGGTGAGAGTTTATTTGTGGGCTTTCTGTCTTTTCTGTTGGTCTTTATGTTTGTGTCAGTACCACATTACTTTGTTAATAGTTTTGTGTAGATTTTCAAATCAAGAACTGTGTGTCCTCCAGCTTTGTTGTTTTTCAAGATTACTTTGGAAATCTAGACTCCCTTGGAATTACCTATGAATTTTAGGGAAGGCTTTTCTATTGCTGAAAAATCATCATTGGTATATTGATAGAACTGTACTGATTCTGTTGTTCATTTTGGGTAGTACTGACATCTTAACAAAATTAAATCTTCCAATCTACAAATGTGAGACATATTTACATTTATATGTCTTTTTAAATTCTTTCACCCATGTTTTGCAGTTTTCATTGTTAAAGTCTTTCACCTCCTAGGGAAAATTAATCCCTCTGTATTTTGTTTTCTTTTGATTCTATTGTAAATGGGATTTTTTTGTCTTTTTTTAACTTTTATTTAATGAATATGAATTTCCAAAGTACAGCTTACGGATTACAGTGGCTCCCCCCTCCTCATAACTTCCCTCCTACCCGCAACCCTCCCCTTTCCCACTCCCTCTCCCCTTCCATTCACATCAAGATTCATTTTCAGTTCTCTTTTTATACAGAAGATCAATTTAGTATATATTAAGTAAAGATTTCATCAGTTTGCACCCACATAGAAACACAAAGTGAAAAATACTGTTTGAGTACTAGTTATAGCATTAAATCACAATGTACAGCACATTTAGGACAGAGATCCTACATGAGGAGTAAATGCACAGTGACTCCTGTTGTTGACTTAACAAATTGACACTCTTGTTTATGGCATCAGTAATCACCCTAGGCTCTTGTCATGAGTTGCGAAGGCTATGGAAGCCTTTTGAGTTTGCTGACTCTGATCATATTTAGACAAGGTCATAGTCAAAGTGGAAGTTGTCTCCTGCCTTCAGAGAAAGGTACCTCCTTCTTTGATGACCTGTTCTTTCCACTGGGATCTCACTCGCAGAGATCTTTCATATAGTTTTTTTTGTTTGTTTGTTTTTGTTTTTGTTTTGCCAGAGTGTCTTGGCTTTCCATGCCTAAAATACTCTCATGGGCTCTTCAGCCACACCCGAATGCCTTAAGGGCTGATTCTGAGGCCAGAGTGCTGTTTAGGACAGCTGCCATTCTATGAGTCTGCTGTGTATCCCGCTTCCCATGTTGGATCGTTCTCTCCCTTTTTTATTCTATTAGTATTTGCAGATGCTAGTCTTGTTTCTGTGATCCCTTTGACTCTTAGACCTATCAGTGTGATCAGTTGTGAACATAAATTGATCACTTGGACTAGTGAGATGGCATTGGTACATGCCACCTTGATGGGATTGAATTGGAATCCCATTGTATGTTTCTAACTCTACTGTTTGGGGCAAGTCAGCTTGAGCATGTCCCAAATTGTACATCTCTTCCCTCTCTTATTCCCACTCATATGTTTAACAGGGACTTTTCAGTTAAGTTTCAACACTTAAGAATAACTGTGTATTTTATTCTGTGTATTTTATTTACAGAGTTCAACCAATAGTATTAAGTAGAACAAACACAAAAAAATACTAGGAGGGATAAAGTATTAAGTTGTTTATCAACAGTCAGGGCAAAGGCTGATCAAGTCACCATTTCTCATAGTGTCCCTTTCACTTCAACAGGTTCCTTTTTGGTGCTCAGTTAGTTGTCACTGATCAGGGAGAACATGTGATATTTGTCCCTTTGGGACTGGCTTATTTCATTCAGCATAATGTTTTCCAGATTCCTCCATTTTGTTGCAAATGACCGGATTTCATTGTTTTTAACTTCTGTATAGTATTCTATAGAGTACATATCCCATAATTTCTTTATCCATTCTACTGTTGATGAACATTTAGGTTGATTTCCAGTGTTAGTTATTGTGAATTGAGCTGCAGTAAACATTATGGTACTTTTTTGTTTGGCAATTTAATTTCCTTTGGGTAAATTCCAAGGAGTGGGATGGCTGGGTTGAATGGTAGGGTTATATTCAGGTTTCTGAGGAATCTCCAGACTGACTTCCATAGTGGCTTTACCAGTTTACATTCTCACCAACAGTGGATTAGTGTCCCTTTTTCCCCACATCCAAGCCAGCATCTGTTGTTGGTAGATTTCTGAATGTGAGCCATTCTCACCGGGGTGAGGTAAAACCTCATTGTGGTTTTGATTTGCATTTCCCTGATTGCTAGTGATCCTGAGTACTTTTTCATGTGCCTGTTGGCCATTTGGATTTCCTCTTTTGAATCCTTGGCCCACCTCTTAAATGGGATGTTAGTTTTGATGTTTGGAGTTTCTTGATCTCTTTGTAGATTCTGGTTATTTACCCTTTATCTGTTGCATAGTTTGCAAATATTTTTTCCCATTCTGTCTGTTGTCTCTTCACTCACCTGTTTCTTTTGCAGTACAGAAACTTCTCAATTTGATGCAATTCTATGAGTCTGTTTATTTTGGCTTTGACTGCCTGCGCCTGTAGGGTAGTTTCCAAGAAGTCTTTGCCGTTGCCAATATCTTGCAGGGTTTCTCCAATGTTCTCTAAATAATTTGATGGTGTCGTGTCATAGATTTAGGTCTTTAATCCATGCTGAGTGGATTTTTGTGTAAGGTAAGGTAGGGGTCTTGCTTCATGCTTCTGCATCTGGAAATCCAGTTTTCCCAGCACCATTTATTGAATATACTGTCCTTTTCCAGGAATTGGAATTGGTTTTAGATCCTTGATCAAATATAAGTCAGCTGTAGATGTTTGGGTTGATTTCTGGTGTTTCTATTCTTTTCCATTGGTCTATCCATCTGTTTCTGTACCAGTACCATGCTGTTTTGATAACAACTGCCCTGTAGTATGTCCTGAAATCTGGTATTGTGATGTCTTCAGCTTTGTTTTTGTTGTACAAAATTGCTTTAGCTATTCGAGGTCTCCTGCATCTCCATATGAATTTCAGCATCATTTTTTCTAGACCTGAAAAGAATGTCTTTGGTATCTTGATTGGTTCACATTGAATCTATCAATTTCTTTTGGGAGAATGGACATTTTGATGATGTTGATTCTTCCAATCCATGAGCATGGAAGATTTTTCCATTTTTTGTTATCCTCTTCTATTAACAAGATTGTTTTGTGCAACTACCTTTTCAGATTATTCATTATTAGTATATAGAAATGAAACTGACTTTTGGGTGTTGATTGGTTTCCTACTACTTTGATGAATACATTTAGTACTTTTTTTTTCTTAAAATTTATTTATTTGAAAGGCGGAGTTAGAGATCTTTTATTTGCTGCTTCACTCCACAAATGGTCACAATGGCTGGAGCTGTGCCAATCCAAAGCCAGGAGCCAGGAGCTTCATCCAGGTCTCCCATATGGGTACAAGGGCCAAGGAACTTGGGCCATCTTCAGCTGCTTTCCCAGGCACATTATCAAGGAGCTGGATTAGAAGTGGAGCAGCCAGGACTCAAACTGGTGTCCATGTGGGATGTTGGCATTGCAGGCAGCAGCTTAACCCACTACACCAGAGCGCCGGCCCCCATTTAGTTCTTTTTATTTTATTTTATTTTTATTTTTATTTTTAGTTATTTATTTATTTTGGCAGGCAGAGTGGACAGTGAGAGAGAGACACAGAGAGAAAGGTCTTCCTTTGCCGTTGGTTCACCCTCCAGTGGCTGCCACAGCCAGCGCTGCAGCCGGCACATCACACTGATTTGAAGCCAGGAGCCAGGTGCTTCTCCTGGTCTCCCATGCGGATGCAGGGCCCAAGAACTTGGGCCATCCTCCACTGCACTCCCGGGCCATAGCAGAGATCTGGCCTGGAAGAGGGGCAACCAGGACAGAATCTGGCGCCCCGACCAGGACTAGAACCCCGGGGTGCCGGCGCCACAGGTGGAGGATTAGCCAAGTGAGCTGCGGCGCCGGCCACAGATATTCTATAATAACATTTTTGGGAGGTGAATGAAGTGTTAAAAATTTGACACTAGCTAGTTTCCCATTTCAGATAACTCCTTGCAGTTTGCTGTTATGTTTGAACTTTTAATCAGTAAAATACTTAAATGTCACTAGTTTTACTTTTAAGCATGACATATCAATTTTGTGCCCCAACATCAAATGAAATATAAAATATTATATACACTATGTTTTATTTCCAAATTATAGTAAACGCACTGAAGTGAAACCCCTAAATTTTTTTTCAAGTTTTAATTTGTTTTCCGAATGAAAAAAAGTTTTTCCAATTAATCTTATAAGATTATTAATAAACATCTTTCTTTTTGATAATAGACAATTTCATAATGATAGTTATGCCTACTTAAATTTATAGACTATCTTGTTTAAGGGCATGACAACTGTTTTCAGATTATCAACAAGAAAATCATTACATCTCACAAAGATAAAGGACCTAAATTTATTGATCATCTATGTATCATGTTCAGTGTAAGTTATTTTTCTTTTATTTTCATAAGATTTCTAACAATTTGAATTAATATGTCCATTTTAGAGTTGATAAAACTGATTATAAGGAAAACTGAGAAGAGTTTTGAATGAAACCTAGTTGTGCTTGACTCTAAACTTCATGCCATTTTTAAAAAAGATTTTATTTATTTGAAAGGCAGAGTTACAGACAGAGAAGCTAGGGAAATAAAGATCTTCCATCTGCTAGTTCACTCCCCAAACCCAGGCTCCATCTGATTCTCCCACTGCAGCTGTGCCAGCTGGAGCCAGGAGTTTCTTCCAGGTCTCTGGGTACAGGGGCCCCCAAGCACTTGGTCCATCTTTTGCTGCTTTCCCAGGTGCATTATAAGGGGCTGGATCAAAAGTGGAACAACCAGGACTCAACCAGCACCTTTATTGGATGCCGGTATGCAAGCTTTGGCTTTAACCTGTTACTCCACGACTCTGGCCCCATGCCATTTTCAGTGATAACAAACTGCTTTCTTTTTTTTTTTTTGGAACAGAACTCTTTATTTAAATTTCCAAGCTTGACACTTGTATCATTAAGCACGATTGTCAGCTGGTCACCAAGTTCACATGGAAGGTCATGAGTTCCCACAGATGCCAGAGTAGGCCGGGCCCAAAGGATTTCAGTAGAAAGCTTTCCCTCTCTCCCCTCCCCCTTTTTTCTTTTCCTATGCACCTTCTAAAACTGTGTATTTCCAGGGGGAATTAAGACAAACTGCTTTCTAATATGAAAGCTTAGGGATTTATGACTTGATGATCACTCATAAGTTCCACAAGGCTATTTTTTTTCTTTCACTGAAATTAACAAAGATTTCTTGCTGCAGAATGACATCTGACTGGCTTGAATGATTCACAGACCCCCAACCTGTTGGAAAGATGATTCACCCAAATAAAAATTCTTAATAGTAATCTGTATTAAAAGGGAAAAATGTCTATTGTGTGCAGCAAAAATAAAAAGGAATATAAAAGTAGTCCCACTAGACCATTTTACTGTTTCCTTACTAATGGTTCCACATATTTATGCATGATTTCCTTAGAGATAGATAGGGCTTATACCAGACAGTGTATTTTCCAGGAGCATAACTTTTTTCTTGAGAATCCATCTCCAGCTCGAGAGACACAAGAGTTGAGTCTTAGGGTGTCATATTAACTGAGAAGATGTTAACATTTTTTAAAATGTCCATCCCCAAGCTCCACTCCTAGAATATCCACTTCTCGTTGGTCTCTGTCATTCATAGTTGTCTTCCACTAAGATCCATGAAGAGAGGAGTGTTGATATAATTAATATTGGCTCAACTACTGGTGAGGAAAGGGTGTGGGTGTAGTAGGAATCTCATTTTCAGGTAATAGACAAACTGGTTTCAGACTTGCCTGCCTTCTGTGAACTACTATATTTGGACAGAATATATGAGATTACTGTAGTTAGGCATTAGACAATAAGCAGTGAAATAAGAAACACACGATGAGTACTTTGTGCAATTTATAAAGCAGAAACCAGTGATGTCACTCAGGTAAGGAACCAGAGATAAATTTTAGAATTCAAGAATGATGAAGGATCTAGAATTTGTGGGGCAAGATCCCAGAGAGGAGAATCTGTATGAAGAGGGGAGACCCAGAAATCTTATGGTAATCCTCTTTGGGTCCTTGATGGAGGGCTAGACTGTAAATAAACTAGCAAAGAGCCACTGCTATAAGATGGAAAGTTGAATGGAGATGTTAGAGGTTCATAGTTCTGAGAAATGCTGCAATTCTAACTTGCCCAAACTGAAGCAAGCTCACTGGGTATTTACATGAAACCCCAGAAATGCCTTAAGAATAAGGCTGTCATACATCTTAAGACCATGTATACAACTGAAATAAATCTCCTTCCTGCAAAAAGCATAAAATAGGGGCCGGCATTGTGGCATAGCAGGTAAAGCCACTGCCTGCAGTGCTGGCATCTCATACGGGTGCTGGTTTGAATCCTGGCTGCTCCACTTCCAATCCAGCTCTCTGCTGTGGCCTCGGAAAGCAGTAGAAGATGGCCCAAGCACTTGGGCCACTGCACCTGTGTGGGAGACCTGGAAGAAGTGCCTGGCTTCCTATCAGCGCAGATCCGGCAATTGTGGCCTTCTGGGGAGTGAACCAGCAGAAGACCTCTCTTCCTCTCCTCTCTCTCTGTAACTTTCTCTCTGACTTTCAAATATAAATACATAAATCTTAAAAAAAAAAAAAAAGCAAAGCATAACATAAAGCTACGCAGTATCAAAAAGGATTGACCTCTAATTTTATGCTAGAACGAAACTCAGTACTTTTTTAAAAAAAGACATTATAGGAGTGGGTCAGTTAAGAAGTTGGTTAAGATGCCCACAGCTCACATCAGAGTACCAGTGGGGGCCAGAGTAGCGGCCGGCACTGCAGCTTACTAAGCTAATCCTCCACCAGCAGCGCCAGCACCCCGGGTTCTAGTCCCAGTTGCGGCGCCGGATTCTGTCCTGGTTGCTCCTCTTCCAGTCCAGCTCTCTGCTGTGGCCCGGGAAGGCAGTGGAGGATAACCCAGGTCCTTGGGCCCTGCACCTGCATGGGAGACCAGGAGAAAGCACCTGGCTCCTGGCTTCAGATTGGCACAGCGTGCCAGCCATAGTGGCCATTTGGGGGGGGGGGGGGCTAACCAATGGAAGGAGGACCTTTCTCTCTCTCTCTCTCTTTCTCTCTCTCTCACTAGCTCTGCTGTCACCAAAAAAAAAAAAAAAAAAAAAGTACCTGGGTTGGATTTCTTACACCAACTCAGGACTTTCATGTTAATGCAGACCCTAAGAGTCATTGTTGATGGGTCAAGTGATCAGGTGCCTGCCACCCACATGGGGAATCTGGATAGAGTCTGAAGCTCCTGGGTTTGGCTTTGGCTTTGGCTGTTGCAGATATTTGAGAAGGGAGTTCCCTTTGCCTCTTTGCTTCTCACATCAATAAAAATTTAAAAAGCCAGACTCCTTACAGTGCAACACCCACAATGTATAACATACAGTAACACATTGCTAGTTGTGTGAATAAGCAGAAAAATATAATTTATAATAAATATTTGTAAAGATTTTTTTTATTAGAGAGAGAGGTCTTCCACCCGCTGGTTCACTCCCCAAATGGCCACAATGACCTGAGCTGATCTGAAGTCAGGAGCCAGGAACTTCTTCCAGGTCTCCCTTGTGGGTGCAGGGGCCCAAGGACTTGGGCCATCTTCTGCTGCTTTCCCAGGCCACAGCAGAGAGCTGGATCAGAAGTGGAGCAGCCAGGACTCGAACCAGCGCCCATATGGGAGAGGGCAGCTTTACCTGCTATGCCACAGCACTGGCCCCATAATCTATAATGAATATTAAAAGGAGCCAATAGTAATCAACCCTTAAGTAACCCATTTGTTTAAATAAGCAAAGAAGAACTTTAGAGCTTGATTTTAAAGGAAAAGATGAGTATAATGACTGAGTACATAGGGATATTAATAAGAAACATGGAAGCTACCTGTGTTACAAAAAGAAGTCAAAAAATGGTTATTATGGCACAGATGGTTAAACTACTGTTTGGGAAGCCCACATCCACATCAGAGTGCCTGAATTCATGCCTCACCTCTGCTTCCAATCCAACTCCCTGTTAATACACACTCTGGAAGCAGCAGATGATAAGGGCTTGGATCCCTGCCACCCAGGTGGGAGACACTGATGGAATTCCTGGCTCCTGGCTTCATCCTAGCCCAGCCCCAAATGTTGTGCACATTTTGGGAGTGCACCAAAAGATGGAAGATATAGCTCTCTGAGTGTCACTCTGCCTTTGAAATAAAATAAATAAACCTTAAGTGTTAAAAATCAAATTAAAAACAAAACAGAAGTTCTAGAACTCCATTTGAAATAGAATGTCTAAAATGAAAAATTTACTGGATTGGCTTAGAAGATTGGACATAGGCCAGCGCCGTGGCTCAATAGGCTAATCCTCCACCTTGCGGCGCCGGCACACCGGGTTCTAGTCCCGGTCAGGGCGCCGGATTCTGTCCCGGTTGCCCCTCTTCCAGGCCAGCTCTCTGCTATGGCCAGGGAGTGCAGTGGAGGATGGCCCAGGTGCTTGGGCCCTGCACCCCATGGGAGACCAGGAAAAGCACCTGGATCCTGGCTCCTGCCATTGGATCAGCGCGGTGCGCCGGCTGCAGCGGCGGCCATTGGAGGGTGAACCAACGGCAAAGGAAGACCTTTCTCTCTGTGTCTCTCTCTCACTGTCCACTCTGCCTGTCAAAAATAAAAATAAAAAAAAAAAAAGAAGATTGGACATAATAAAAGGTTAGTAAATTTAGAACAGATTAACAGAAACCATACTATTTGAAGAAAAGGAGAAGTATTGCAAAAATAATGACTTGTAGAACAAAATAAAATGTCTAAAATATGTATAATTGGTGCAAACCATTAATCACTATGTCCAAGATGTTGACACCACATAACCAAATTATTGGAAAGTGCAAGAAAAATCTTTAAAATATCCACAAAACAAAAATAAGTATATTAAAGGAGTTGCAACTAAAATGAATTATGATTCACTTCAAATCAGAAATAATAATGCTAAAATGTAATGGAATAATTTTGGTGGACTGAAAAGAATTAAAATTCTTAACACAATATCTTATATCCAGTGAAAAATGATCCTTAAATACGACTGAAATAAAGATACATTAAAAATAAATGGAAAGTGAGAGAATTCACCAATAGATTTGCACCATAAGAAGAGGTAAGTGAAGTTTTTCAGGTGAAACAAAAATCATACAAAATGAGGCTTGAAAAGAAGAGACCTGGAGATGCTAGACATATTGACTAAGGCTTTTTTCCTCATCTTAAAATTTCTTTAAAAGACATTTCTTTAAATCAAAAATAACAAACTGTATTATTTACAACATATATAGGCATGAAGTGAATGACAACACAGGAAGGGATAAATGGTATGTATCTCTTTTCCTGAAGTGGAACAATATTAATGATAAGTAGACTGCTGTAGGAAGTTAAGATTGCATATTACAGTGGCCAAATGATTTTCAGAAATATTTGGACAAATAACTAAAAATCAAGACAAAAAAATGAATATACTTGACCTGATTCTTTTTTTAACTTACATCCAACAACTGCAGAATATAGTTTTCTACTGTATGTGGCATATCTACCAAACATAAAGTATATGATAACCAATAAAATAGGATTTAATATATTCTAGAAGATCAAAATATGATACCAAAGTAATTAAACTACCAGTCACTAATTTCAGATGCCTAAAAGGTTTTTCACTCTTTGAAAATTAGACAACTTCTTCAAAATCTCATGGCTAGAAGAAAAAAATCACAAAGAAATTAGGAAAATATTTGAATTGAACTTTAAGGAAAACTCAGTATATCAAAATGTGTGGGATAACTATAAATACATAGTATAAAGTAAAACACCATGAGTCCATACTGATATAAGTAATAAAGCCAAATAATAAATGTAGAATTACACAATTATAATTTGGCAGAGTAATAATAATAAGCCAAGAATCATTAATGGATGCTATAATGAAGGTGAGAAAGTTTCATAAGATATTTGCCTAGTCTCAAGTAGTTTCTCAAGATGTGTATTATTTACAAGGGAATAAATAAGGTAATTTTTCTGTGGAGAAGGGAGTTGGACATTTACATTAATCAAGTAATTAAAATGATTGTCATCAATAATGGAACAAATCACCATAATTTGCCACCTTATATATTAAAAACTTCTGTAGCATTCCTGCCCCCTTTCAGAAAAAAATACATAACCTGAATCTAACTGTGAGGAAGCACTAGTTGAACTCACACTGAGGAATATGTTAGTAAGTATCCATTTATTCATTATAACTGCCCAGTTCATGTAAGAGAAAGAGACTAAAGTATTCCAAAGAAGAGTAAAGAGGCTTAACAAGTAATTCATTAAGAATTAATTGGTGATATAAAAAGCATTATTGGATGGGGCCAACACTGTGGCATATCAGGTTAAAGCCCTGGACTGCAGCGCCAGCATCCCATGTGGGCACCGGTTCGAGTTCTGGCTGCTCCATTTACCATCACAGCTCCCTACTAATGGCATGGGAAGCAGTGGAGTATGGCCTAAGTGCTTGGGCCCCTGCACCCACATGGGAGACCCAGAGGAAGCTCCTGGTTCCTGGCTTCAGAACAGCTTGCTCAGGCCTTTGCGGCCATTTGGAGATTGAACCAGCAGGTGGAAGACCTCTCACTCCCTCTTGCTCCCTCCCTCCCCTTCCCCTTTTCTCTGTCTCCCTCTCCCTCTCTCTCTCTCTCTGTCTCTGTGTCTCTATGTCTCTGTGTCTTTCTGTCTTTCAAAAAATAAATTAGGGGCCAGCACTGTGGCGCAGCAGGTTAACGCCCTGGCCTGAAGAGCTGGCACTCCCTATGGGCTCCAGTTCAAGACCTGGCTGCTCCACTTCCCATCCAGCTCTCTCCTATGGCCTGGGAAGGCAGTGGAAGGTGGCCCAAATCTTTGGGCCCCTGCACTTGCGTGGGAGACCCAGAGGAATCTCCTGGCTCCTGGCTTCGGATCGCTGCAGCTCTGGCCATTGCGGCCATCTGGGGAGTAAACCATCGGACGAGTGGAAGACCTCTCTATCTCTGCCTCTCCTCTGTCTGTGTAACTCTGACTTTCAAATAAATAAATAAATCTTTTAAAAACTAATAAATTAAAAAAAGCATTATTGGAAGGAACAATTGGTGAAACCTCAGTGATTAAATGGTTGTAATGTTATCAATTTCAATAATCATTTTGAAGGCTTTATAGAAAATTAACACAGAAATGTTCAAAGATGTACTATAAAGTTATTGTTAAATAGTTTAGGGAAAAAATGACCTTTGTACTGTTATTGAAACTTTTCTTTAACTTTCATATTGTTTTAAAAATAGAAGTTTTCACTTATCATTTCAGCTCTAGACTCTTCACTGCCCATGATTTCTCTAGGTAGAAACTGTGGTTTGGAAGTCTAATTGTTTGGTCACAGAAATGTCGATTTTAGTTGTCTGTAGGATTTTATTCTGCTTTTGGAAATCCAGGTAACCTCTCCAACGTAATTATTACTATAGTATAAAGCTACTGATTTTGCTTTACTCATTGTGGCATAAAAGCTACTCAGAATTGCTTCTTTGGTTCCAAGTTGGATGACACGAGGATGAGTATGCTCTCTGAACATTCTCTTGTTGGCATCTCTAATTACCTTGGCCATTGGCACAGGGCCAGTTGGAATGTCAACTCTGCCATCTGATAATGCTATAAAAAGACCTATAACTTCTGCTCTCCAGCCATCTGTGCCTTCCCTTGGGTAGTTTGCCTTGCATTGGCATGATTTTTGCATGGTGGCTTACATCTGCCACTCCTAGGCACATTCTTGGTGATCAAGTTGACATGGAATTGCTCCCTTGGCACTGTTTATATAATGGAGTTTTATACCTGATAACTTATGAATTAAGAGTTACCATTTATTATATATAATTGCCATTGTAAAAAATTATTAATACAGACATTTTTGGCTCTAATGAATCAAACTAGCCTAGTTTAGACTTCCAACTTTAAATTCTCCCAAACAGAACAAAGTATAAACTGCTAAAGAAATACACCTCTTCTTTTTTTAAAAAAATACTCGACTGAGGCCCACACTGGAGAGTAGGGGTAAAGCTATTCCATTATGTCAGTATGTAGGGTATGTAGCTGCATTCAGATGTCTGAGTAGAGTCTGTTGCAGGAGCTGAGGGGTACTGCCTAGCAGTTTATCAGCACCAGGACTGGGCTGAAGTGCCTTGGTACCATGAGGTTCTATGATTAAAAAAAAAAAGGAACTTTTGTAATAAATAGAGGAACATTCTATTAATCTTCCCAAAAAAGACATCTAATTCTACAAATAAGGACATAAAGGTGTTAAAAATCCTCTCAAATAGTTGGCTGCTTCCATAAATAGAATAACTGGACAAGCTATAAAAATTACAGAAAAATGCAGAAGCTGATCTGTTGCAGAAAGAAAAATCACCTTCTCTTCCTAAATCTTAGTGTTCGGAAAAAAAATAGACTACTACAAGTGAGAGCTGTGATATAGCAAATAAAATGAACTGGCTTGTGCAGGCCACCTGCTTGAAAAATTATGCCATGATAGTCAAACATTGTGGTTCTTCACAAACAGAAAGCCCTTAATTAAAATACAGTGGGTTATGTGCATGTCCATCTAATGTTCTGCCTACAGTTCAGACAGGAGTCACAAAAAAGCCTTCAACTCACCAAAGGTATATATCTATATTAGGACTTTTTATATGTAGACCTCAGTTGAGAGATGTGTACTTAGCAAAATTATTTTTAAATTGAAACAGCAAATACTTAACATAAAATACCCCTTGGATTTTTCTTCCCTTGTAAATTTATTATATTATTACACTTGTTAAAATTTTAACCATTAAATCATAAAGTTCCAATTATTTCACAAGGCCAGTTTGGGATAGACTACATTCCACTTATGCTGTATATAGTTTGAATTGCATATAAATTGCTCCTTCTCTGGCCACCCCTACCCCATTTTGCAAGATTTAATTAGTTGTGTACCTGGTGCTCCTCACTTGCCTCAGTCATCGTTATTTGATGGCAAAATAGACCTTTCATAAAAGGAGAGAGAAAAGATATTAGTCTGACGGGTCTCAGAAGTTTTTGAGCTGTGCCATTCATGGCACTTTTTGCCTATGAATCTCTTTTTTGGATTTTTTTTAACTTTTATTAAATGAATATAAATTTCCAAAGTACAGCTTATGGATTACAATGGCTTCCCCCCCATAACGTCCCTCCCACCCACAACCCTCCCCTTTCCCACTCCCTCTCCCCTTCCATTCACATCAAGATTCATTTTCAATTCTCTTTATATACAGAAGATCAGTTTAGCATACATTAAGCAAAGATTTCAACAGTTTGCTCCCACACAGAAACATAAAGTGAAAAATACTGTTTGAGTACTAGTTATAGCATTAAATCTCAATGTACAGCACACTAAGGACAGAGATCCTACATGAGGAGTAAGTGCACAGTGACTCCTGTTGTTGACTTAACAAATTGACACTCTTGTTTATGGCATCAGTAATCACCCTAGGCTCTTGTCATGAGCTGCCAAGGCTATGGAAGCCCCCTGAGTTCACCGACTCTGATCATATTTAGACAAGGCCATGGTCAAAGTGGAAGTTCTCTCCTCCCTTCAGAGAAAGGTACCTCCTTCTTTGATGATCCGTTCTTTCCACTGGGATCTCACTCACGGAGATCTTTCATTTAGGTTATTTTTTTTTCCCCAGAGTGTCTTGGCTTTCCATGCCTGAAATACTCTCATGGGCTTTTCAGCCAGATCCGCATGCCTTAAGGGCTGATTCTGAGGCCAGAGTGCCGTTTAGGGCATCTGCCATTCTATGAGTCTGCTGTGTATCTCACTTCCCATGTAGGATCGTTCTCTCCCTTTTTTATTCTATCAGCTAGTATTTGCAGACACTATTCTTGTTTATGTGATCCCTTTGGTTCTTAGTCCTATCATTATGATCAATTGTGAACAGAAATTGATCACTGGGACTAGTGAGATGGCATTGGTACATGCCACCTTGATGGGATTGAATTGGAATCCCTGGTATGTTTCTAACTCTACCGTTTGAGGTAAGTCAGCTTGAGCATGTCCCGAATTGCACATCTCTTACCTCTCTTATTCCCACTCTTTGTATTTTTTTTTCTTTTTTTATTTTTTTAACTTTTATTTAATAAATATAAATTTCCAAAGTACAGCTTTTGGATTATAGCAGCTTTTTCTCCCCATAACCTCCCTCCCACCTGCAACCATCCCATCTCCCGCTCCCTCTCCCATCCCATTCACATCAAAATTCATTTTTAATTATCTTTATATACAGAAGATCAATTTAGTATATACTAAGTAAGGTTTTCAACAGTTTGCACCCACACAGAAACACAAAGTGTAAAGTACTGTTTGAGTATTAGTTATACCGCTAATTCACATAGTACAACACATTAAGGACAGAGATCCTACATGGGGAGTAGATGCACAGTGACTCCTGTTGTTGATTTAACAATTGACACTCTTATTTATGGCGTCAGTAATCACCCGAGGCTCCAACGCCGATCTTATTTAGACAATGTCATATTCAAAGTGTAAGTTCTTTCAAGTATCATTTCCGAAATGAAAAGACTTGAAAGTCATTACTCTCCTCATTACAACAATAATAAGCTAAACAAAAACAAATATCAACAGCTTCTCTGGGTACACTAAAGAGTTGCAGTTACAATGCAATGAGCACCCAGGAATCATCAAAGGTCGTAAAGCTGGAATCACAGCTGGGACCTGCTTATCTGGAACAGAGCCCTGGCTGAAGCACTTAGAGGGTAACTTTGTGTGAAGGCAATTTTACCCAGTGGCTGGAGGCCATTCCTACCATGAATGGGAAACTCCCAGGCAACATGGACTTAGGGATCCAATACTTTGCTTTATCTTGAGGAATCCCACCAACTTTTCACAGTAGAGGGCTTAGAAACATCATTTATTAGCTATGACAGGGAAGAGGAACAGTAACCATTGTGAAATAGGATGAAAACCATCTTCTTATTTAAAGGCTTAAATGTGAATCGTTTAAATATATTCATTAAAAGATAAAGATTGACAAAGTGAGTATAATAACAATATTCGGCTACATCTTGTCTTTTGGACATTCACTAAATATACTGATTCAGACAAGATTTCTGTGGGGCGGAGGCTTGTGACTAGTACTAACCTTAAGTATATATTTTTTTTCCTTTTCTGTCCATAAGTAAATTAATGTCTGCTCTGAAATGTCATTTATCTACTCAAATTTTCTTGGGGGGAAAAATCAAATATCAGTCCTAGCAGATGTTTCATGCAAATTGGTAGCAAGTAATGACTACAACTCAGATGATTAAGAATTTCATAACAAAGATCTGCTACGTTTTAATTTTTATATAGTTACTCTTTATCATTGTTTATTGTACCACCATTGTTTGATAATGTATAATATACATAGAACAAATTAAACAACATATTTTTATTACCATAGTTCATATTAATAGTGTGGCTTTCAGAAGTCAAACAATTTTTTTGGTTAACATTCTTTGCAAAGGTACTAGATGGTGTGTAACTCTAGAGTTGAATTTTAAGGGATTCCAAAGTATATATACTTTTTATCTAAAGAAATAATAAACTATGATCTTGAACATGCCTGAATCAGAAAAAAAAAATTATGTATAGAGAGTGGGTTTTTTTCCCCCTAAGGTTTCTTATGATCACAAAACAACAGTCTAAATTTTGTTCAAAACTTGATAAACTATTAAATATATTGAGAACTTTTTTATTTTATAATTATGTATGTAAAAATATATGATTCTAAGGTTAAATCTTTAACCTTAGACATTCAGAGAAGTCTAGGTCTAGATTCAATCTAGTCTTCCTTTACATTCTTTCCTTCTCTTTGGGTTGTCATTTTTATTTGCTTTTGATCTATCCTTCATTTATAGAAAATAAATAATTAAATTTGTTAATATATATATACATCTACATCCCTGCTGTTAGGTAAAATTTGGCATACTAAGAATATTTTGTGGCATATGTTGAATTTTTTAATTTGAGAGGTAGAAAGACAGTGTTCTCATTGCTAGGTCACTTCTCAAATGCTTCTAACAGCCAGGGTTGGGCAGGCTGAAGCTTGGGAGCTGGAAACTCTATCCAGATGTTCCACAAAGATGGCAGGAACTAAATTACTTAAGTCATAACCACTGCCTCCCAGAGTCAACATTCATAATAGGTTTGGGTCCAGAACCAGCAGGTTAACTCCCTGGCCTGAAGTGCCTGCACGCTTGAGACCTGGCTGCTCCACTTCCAATCTAGCTCTCTGCTGTGGCCTGGGAAAGCAGTGGAGGATGGCCTAAGTCCTTGGGCCCCTGAACCTTTGTGGGAGACCTGGAAGAAGCTCCTGGCTCTTGACTTTGGATTGGCACAGCTTTGGCCGTTGCGGCCATCTGGCGAGTGAACCAGCGGATGGAAGACCTGTCTCTCTCTGCCTCTCCTCTCTGTGTAACTCTGACTTTCAAATAAATAAATAAATCTTAAAGAAAAAAAAAAAAAGAACAGGAACCAGTAATCAAACTCAGGCACACTCTGATGTCAGTTGTGGACACCTTACCTCCCAAGCTAGACTCCCTTTACAATGTGTTGACTCCCCCTCCCTCCCTCCCTTTCTTCCTTCCTTCCGTCCTTACTTCCTTTACTAAATATATCCTGAGTATCAGTATATAGCGATATATAGGAATACCAAAAGAACTTTTAAAATGATTAGAAGATATATATAACTAAGTTCAAAAATATGAAAATTTGGAGTCTTAGTCTGTTTAATTATGCCGTAATGAACTACCTGAGACTAGGTAATTTCTAAAGAAAAGAAATTTATTTCTCACAGATCTGGAGGCTGTTAAGTCCTAGATCAAGTATCACATAGTACAGTGAGAAAGCATGAGAGAGAAAAAGAGGGACAAGTATCACACCCACACTTTCTAAGAATGCCACTCCTGAGATAATCATCACACATCTAGGATAATGGCATTAATCTACTCATGAGACAGAGTCTTCATGACTCAGTCACCTCTTTAAGGTCCCATCTCTCCAACACCATTGCATTAGGGATTAAGTTTCCAAGGCACATTCAAACTATAGCATTCCACGCCTGACCCTCCAAAATTGATGTCCTTCTTACATACAAAATACATTCATACAAACTCAATAGCCCCAAAAGTCTTAACTTGTTCTAGCACCAACTGAAAAGTCCAGAATCCAGAAATGGAGAAATAGGAAAGAAGAAAGGAGTAACTAATCTCCAGTAAGTCCAAAACCCAATGAGGATATTAAATCTTTTTTCAAAAAAGATTTATTTGAAAGGCAGATTTACACAGAGAGGCAGAGTCGGAGAGGGAGAGAGAGAAAGAGGTCTTCCATCCTCTGGTTCATTCCCCAAATGGCCGCAATGGCTGAAGCTGTGCCGATCTGAAGCCAGGAACTTCTTTTGGGTCTCCTACATGGGTGCAGGGCCCCAAGGACTTAGACCATCTTCTTCTGCTTTCCCAGGCCATAGCAGAAAAGTGGATTGGAAGTGGGGCACCTGGGACTCGATCTGGTGCTCATATGAGATGCCGGCACTACAGGTGGCGGCTTTACCCACTGTGCCACAGCGCCGACCCCACAATATTGAATCTTAAAATGCAAGAACAATCTTTTACTCTACTTTAAAAAAAGGATTTTATGGGCCAGCGCCATGGCTCACTTGGTTAATCCTATGCCTGCGGCACCAGCATCCCATATGGGCGCCAGGTTCTAGTCCCGGTTGCTTCTCTTCCAGTCCAGCTCTCTGCTATGGCCCGGGAGGGCAGTGGAGGATGGCCCAAATCCTTGGGTGCCTGTACCCACATGGGAGACCAGGAAGAGGCACCTGGCTCCTGGCTTCGGATCAGCGCAGCGCCAGCCATAGCGGCCATTTGGGGAGTGAACCAACGAAGGAAGACCTTTCTCTCTGTCTCTCTCACTGTCTATGAATCTACCTGTCAAATAAATTAAAAAAAAAAAAAACATTAAAAAAAAAGGATTTTGTTTATGTGAGAGGTAGAATTACAGACAGAAAAGTCTTCCATCTGCTGGTTCACCCCCCAAATGGCCCCAATGGCCAGAGCTGAGTCAATCCATCTGAAGCCAGGAGCCAGGAGCTTCTTCTGGGTTTCCCACACAGCTGCAAGAGCCCAAGCATTTGGGCCACTTTCCACTGCTTTCCCAGGCCACAAGCAAAGAGCTGGATCAGAATGGGAGCAGCTTGGATACAAACTTGCACCCTTAAGGGCATCCCGGCTTAGCCTACTATGCCACAGTGCCCTTCTCCACATTCTGCATCCTAGTTTTACAGAGCTTGGCTCCAAGGCCCTAGATACCATGTGCCCTATAGCTCTGCTGAGTTCAGTTCACCCAGGAGCTCACCTGAGTTGTAGCGTTATCCCTATAGTTTGGCCAGACTGGAGGTACTGCTGGTAATTCTACAGTTCTGATAATTTAGAAGTAACCCTACTCTCACAAGTCCACGAGACATCCCCTAAAGGAATGTGGGATGGGGGAATCTCTTTTCTCCATAGATTTTGAAATCTAAGTAGCTCCACAGTTTCAGATCTTACATTAAGTCTTTTATGTACTTTGAGTTGATTTTTTTATTGTGTGAATTAGGGGCTCAGTTTTATTCTTATGCATGTAGTTTTCCAAGCACGGTTTATTAAACAGCGTTCTTTGCTCATTGTATGTTGTTGATTCTTTTGTCAAAAATCAACCATTGAGTTTATTTCTGAGTTTTCTATTATGTTTCATAGTTTATCTATTTTTTCACCAGTATCATGCATTTTGAGTATAATAGCTCTATTATACAGTGTTAAAACAGGCACTGTTGGCTGGCACCGCGTCTCACTAGGCTAATCCTCCGCCTTGCGGCGCTGGCACACCGGGTTCTAGTCCCGGTCGGGGCGCCAGATTCTGTCCCGGTTGCCCCTCTTCCAGGCCAGCTCTCTGCTGTGGCCCGGGAGTGCAGTGGAGGATGGCCCAAGTCCTTGGCCCTGCACCCCATGGGAGACCAGGAGAAGTACCTGGCTCCTGCCATCGGATCAGCGCGGTGCGCCGGCCACAGTGCAGCAGCCATTGGAGGGTGAACCAACGGCAAAGGAAGACCTTTCTCTTTGTCTGTCTCACTGTCCACTCTGCCTGTCCAAAAAAAAAAAAAAACAAAAAAAAAAAAAAAAAAAAAAAAACAAAAAAAAAAAAAAGGCACTGTTATTCCAGTTTTCTAGGGGTTTTTGCCTCAAAAATGCTTTGGCTATTTAGGATCTTTCTGGGTTCCTTATGAATTTTAAGATTGTTTTTTTCAATTTTCTTGTGAAAAAGTACATTGGAATTTTTGTAGGAATTGCATAGACTCTGGGGGTCACTTTGGGTAGTCTAGGCATTTAAACAGTATTAATTCTTCTAGTCTATGAGCATGGGATATTTTTATATTTATTTGTGTCTTCAATATTTTATAATTTTCAATGTACAAAATTTTCAACTTCTTGATTGAGTTTATTCCTAAATAATTATTTTATTTTATTTTTATTAGAAATAGAATTGTTTCCTTAATTTTTCTTCAACTCACTCATTGTTAGTATATAGAAATAATGTTTTTGAAAGTTTATTTTGTAACCTAAAACTTTACTGATTGGTTTATATTATCGGTGGAGTCTTTAGCAATTTCAATATATAAATTCATGTCATCAATAAACATAGACATCTCCACTTCTTCCTTTGATACATGAATGCAATTTCTTTATTCCCCTTAGTTGCTCTGGCTAGGACTTTGATTAGAAGTTGTGAGAGTGGATATCTGTTTAACGTAGTATGACTTAACAGTATTTTATCTTTAGTCTTTCAAACAGCTTTATTTCCCCAGATGTCCTGATCTACTTAAGTAAAGGTCATGAAAACGAAGTATACAGCATATATTTTCTTTATTCATTTATAATATGATTGTTTCCCAAAAGTTTGTAAACATAGTTAGAAATCCAGTAGTCACACTAAATTCCAGAGTTAAAACTATCTGAAATTTAAAGACAAATGAAGGCAGAAAACAGCTAATGAAGAGGTAATGTAGATACTAGACATGTCATGCACCAGAACCTAAATATTCATGAACTCTGTAAAACTGAGGAGCATGAAACTGTTGAGATATGCTCTCTATTGCATTTTGCTGGAGGCCACATTCATATATTTGAATATAGACAAAGCTTGAAGTATATCAGAAAACAGACTGTATAGTGTATTTTCAAGCAGATAGATTAAGGAATGAAAACCTTCATGGTGGAGATGTAAAAATAATTAAAGAACTGTTAAAGATTACACTGTTGAGATGAATGACCCTAGTTCTCTATAAAAATTTTGAAAATAAAGAGAAAAATCACAGAAAGAAGGAATAAAGTGAGATTGAGAAAATATTCAAAAATAATTTTCAGGCAGTATATCTTAGAATCAACACTTAAAATACTCTAAATGTAAGATACATAAGTATCCCACAGATAAAACTATATATGTATGTTTCTCTTTCTTTGATATATGTCTCTGTATGTCAGTGCTATATAGTCTTAGTGTGAAATACAGTAGGATTTGGATATTCTTGACCATTTGTTTTAGCATTTAAATTTTAAGATCAACTTGTCAAGTACTAGGGCAAACCTTGAGGGAGTTTTAATTGGAACTCCCTGATTTTTACATCAGAATTTACATCTTTGTGATGCACAGCATTCCCAGCCATAGAAAATATATTCTGAGTGTTCATTTATGTCATTAAGTAGTGATTGGTAATTTATCATAAAATATATTGCCATATGTTTTGCTTATTTCCAAGAAGAATCATTACAAATTTCACCAGCAAAAAATAAAGCCACCTAATTCAGTTTATAAGGCTAATATAATCTTGATACCTCTCCTGGACATTCCAAGTCAGAAAGGTCTCATATTATTTTTAGTTAGGAACATAGAGGCAAAAATTTTAAATATTAGTAAGTTGAATATAATATTACTTACTTTTAAATTATTAGTGGCTTCTTCATTGAATATAAGGATCTATTAAAATATTATGCCACTCTTGGATTAAAAGATAAAAGTAACGATTATTTCAATTGATGTACATTAAGTTGCTTCTAGTCATTCATTGTTATAAATACCAATTAATCACCAATATTGGATATACATCATCTGTTAGTTTCCTTAGGAAGATTTTCCAAAGTGTATGTGAGTTCTAAACTTATAGTATTAAAATTTGAGTCCAACAACTTTTTCTATGAAGAGCCAGATACCAGTGTTATAGGCTTGTGGGTCAAGAAACAAAACTGAAGTTATTTTGTAGGTACTTCTTTTTGTAATTTTATTTAAGGTATACAGATTTTATGTATTTCATATATACAGATTCGGGAACATAATGATACTTCCATTCTACCCTTTATCCTGTACATGTTCCCACCCTTTTTCTTCTCCCTCTCCTATTCCCACTCTAAATTTTTACAAAGATCTATTTTCAGTTTACTTTACTCTCCTAAGATTAACCCTACACTAAGTAAAATGTTCTACAAATAATAAAAAGAAAAAAACACTGTTTCTCAATAGTTGAGACAAGGGCTGTAAACAATCATTGAATCTCAAAATGTCAATATCACTCGTATACATTACCTTTTAGGTACCCTATTAATTGCCATAGATCAAGGAAAACATAGACTGCTCTATTTCACTAACTTAATGGTTTCCAGTTGCATCTATTTTGTTGCACACGACAGGTACACAAGGTAAGTTAAAGGTTGTGGACTTAGATGTTTGATCCATTTTGAATTGATTTTCTACAAGGCATAAAGTAAAGGTCTTGTTTCATATTTTTGCATGTGGAATTCCAATTTTCCCTGTCCTTTCTCCAGGGATTGATTTTAGTTCCTTTATCAAAGATTAGTTTATTGTAAATGAGTGGATTCTGTTCTGTTCCATTAGTATACATATCTATTTTTGTGCCTGTACCAAGCTGTTTTGATTAAAACTGCCCTGTAGTATGTCTTGAAACCTGGTATTGTGGTATCTCTGGTTTTATTTTTGTTGTATAAGATTGCTTCAGCTATTCAGGTTCTCTTGTTTCCTTGTAAATTTTAGTATCATTTTTTCTAGATCTGAGAAGAATATCCTTAGTATTTTGATTGGGCTTGCAATGAATCTATAAATTGTTGTCAATAGTATAGACATTTTGATATTAATTTTTCCAGTCCATGAACATGGAAGTTTATTCCTTTTTTGTGTGTCTTCTTGAATTTCTTTCTTTAATGTTTTATAATTTTCATTGTGGAGATCTTTGACCTCCTTGTTTAAATTTATTCCAAGGTATTTAATTTTTTTGTAGCTTTTGTAAATGGGATTGACATTAGAAGTTCTTTCTCAGCCATGAATTGTTTGTGTAAACAAATACTGTTTTTGTGTGTTAATTCTATATCCTGCCACTTTAGCAAACTCTTCTGTGAGTTCCATTAGTCTCTTAGTGAAGTCTTTTATTTTCTATATATACAGAATCATGTCATCCGCAAATAGGGATAGTCTGACTATTCAGGCACATTTAGGACAGTCTGACTACCTCCTTTCTGATTGCATCACTTTGATTTCTTTTTCTTGCCTAATGGCTCTGGCTAAAACATCCAGGACTTTATTCAGTACAATGGTGAGAGTGGGTATTCTTGTTTGGTCACAGATCTTAAAGTGATTGCTTCCAAATTTTCTCCATTCAATAAATTGCTGGATGTGGGTTTCTTATAAATTGACTTGATTGTATCAAGGAATGTTCCTCCTACACCCAGTTTATTTAAGGTTTTCATCATGAAATGATTTTTTATTTTATAAAATTCTGTCTCTGAATCTATTAAGATAATCACATGGTTTTTATTCTTCAGTATGTTAATGTGATATATCACATTGATTGGTTTGCATATGTTAATGTGATATATCACATTGATTGGTTTGCATATGTTGAACCATCCCTGCATGCCGCCTAGTTGGTCTGGGTAAATGAACTTTCTGATGTGTTGTTGGATTTGATTAGCTAGTTTTTTATTGAGGATTTTTGCATCTGTGTTCAAAAGGCAGATTGATCTATAGATCTCTCCCTGTGTTTATCTTTTTGGGGTTTAGCAATTAATGTGATGCTGGCTTCATAGAAGGAGTTTGGGAGGATTCCCTCCTTTTCATTTGTTTTGAATAGCTTGAGAAGAATTGGAATTAGTTTTTCATAAGTCTGGTAGAATTCAGCAGAGAAGCCAAATGATCCTGGGCTTTGCTTTGTTGGGAGGGTCTTTATTATTAAGTCAATCTCTGACTGGATTATTGATCTATATAGGTTTTCTCCATCTTCATGACTATTTTGGTAGACTGTATGTTTCCAAGAATCTACCCATTTCTTCTAGGTTTTCCAGTTTGTTGGCATAGAACTCTTTGTAGTAATTCCTGATGATTCTTTTTATTTGTGTGGTATCTGTTGTTACATTTCCTTTATCATCTCTGATTTTATTGATTTGGATCTCCCTCTTTTTTTTGTTAGTTGGGCCAATGGTGTATTAATTTTGTTTATTTTTTCAAAAAACAAGCTCTTCATTTCACTGATTTTTTGTATTTTTGTTTCAATTTTATATTTTTCTCTAATTTTAATTATTTCCTCCTAATTTTGGGTTTGATTTGTTGCTGTTTTATAGATCCTTGAGATGTATTGATAATTCATTTATTTTGGTGCCTTTCCAATTTCTTAATATAGAGACCAATTGCTGTAAATTTCTACATTGCTTTTGCTGTATCCCATAAGTTTTCATTTGTTGTATTGTCATCTTTGTTTCTGAAAAATTTTTGATTTCTCTGACCACTGTATATTTCAGAGTATGTTGTTGAGAGCAATGTATTTGCATATATTTTATGGGTCCTTGAGTTGATAATTTCCAGCTTCATTCCATTGTTATCAGAAAAGATGCATAGTATGATTTCAGTTTTTTTGAATTTGCTGAGACTTGATTTATGGTCTAGCATGTGGTCAATTCTAGATAAAGTTCCATGCACTGATAAAAAGAGTGTGTATTCTGCAACTGTAGGATGAAAAGTTCTCTATGTATCAGTTAGGTCCATTTGGTCCACAGCGTCAATTAGCTCTGTTTTTTCTTTGTTGATTTTCTGTCTTGTTTTTCTGTCCATTGATGAAAGTGGTGGTGAAGTCCCCATTACTATTGTGTTGGAGTCTGTGTCTCCCTTTATATCCAGTCACATTTGTTTTAAATAGCCAGGCTCCTTGGCATTGGGCTCATATTCATTTATTATGGTCACATCTTCCTGTTGAATTGATTCCATAATCATTACATATTGTCTTTGTCTTTGTCTCTTTTAACAGTTTTTGTGTTAAAATCTATTTTGTCTGATATTGAGATGGCTACACCTGTTCTTAGTGTCTTTCAGTTAGCTTTGAATACCTTTTTCTATCCTTTCACCTTGTCTGCATGTATCTTTGTTGGTGAGATGTGTTTCTTGTTGGTGGCAAATAGATGGGTCTTCTTTTTTAATCCATTGAGCCAACCTCTATCTTTTGATTAGAGAATTTACATTCAAGATTACTATTGATAAGTAATGACTTGGCCCTGCCATTTTTTTGTTAATATTCCTATTGTTTTCTTTGGATTTCCTTTGTACTTTTACTGGGAGATTTTTCTGCCTTCACTTTCTTTCATGGTGATGACTATCTTTCTCTGTTTCTGTGTGTAGCACATCATTAAGCATCTTTTCTTTTTATTATTTAATGAGCATAAATTTCCAAAGTACAGCTTATGGATTACAATAGCTTCCTCCCCCCCCCATAACTTCCCTCCCACCCACAATGCTCCCCTCTCCCACTCCCTCTCCCCTTCCCCTTCACATCACGATTAATTTTCAATTATCTTTATATACAGAGGATCAATTTAGCGTATGTTAAGTAAAGATTTCCACATTTTGCTCCCACACATTAGGCATCTTTATTAAGGCTGGAAGACTGGTGACAAATTTTGTCAATTTCTGTTTGTTATAGAGGATTTTTATTTCACCTTCATTCGTAAGTAAGAGCTTTTTCTGGGTATAGTTCTGGGTTGACAGGTTTTTTTTTTTTTTCTCTTAAGACTTGGACTATGTTTCTGCATTCTCTCCTAACCTTAGGGTTTCTGATGAGAAATCAGCTATGAGTCCTATTGGAGATCTTTTGAAAGTAATCTGGCATTTCTCTCATACACATTTGAGAATATTTTCTTTATGTTTTACTGTTAAGAATTTGGCTACAATGTGTCACGGTGAAGATATTTTCCTGGTAATGTCTAATAGTAGTTCGAT
Organism: Oryctolagus cuniculus; assembly: GCF_964237555.1. NCBI lineage: Eukaryota > Metazoa > Chordata > Mammalia > Lagomorpha > Leporidae > Oryctolagus > Oryctolagus cuniculus. The sequence continues at coordinate 139,571,391 of NC_091433.1, forward strand.
GTGCTTCCTGTACTTGGGGGTCCCTTTCTTTCTCCAGATTAGGGGAGATAATCTAATTATTTATGTTTTAGTTCTGTAATTATTTCACTAAATAGGTCTTCTTTTTTTTTTAACTTTTATTTAATGAATATAAATTTCCAAAGTACGACTTATGGATTACAATAGCTTCCCCCACATACCGTCCCTCCCACCCACAACCCTCCCCTTTCCCACTCCCTCTCCCCTTCCATTCACATCAAGATTCATTTTCGATTATCTTAATATACAGAAGATCAGCTTAGTATACATTAAGTAAGGATTTCAACAGTTTGCTCCCACACAGAAACATAAAGTGAAGAATAATAGATGATTTTTTTAAATGATGATGAAATCAGATCAGACTTATTGTCATGGTTAATCCCAGTGACAGTCAAGTTGGGAATTGATAATTTCTTTTTTTTTTTTTTACAGAAGATCAGTTTAGTATGCATTAAGTAAAGATTTCAACAGTTTGCACCCCCATAGAAACACAAAGTGAAATATATTGTTTGAGTACTCGTTATAGCACTAAATCTCAATGCACAGCACATTAAGGACAGAGATCCCACATGAGGAGTAAGTGCACAGTGACTCCTGTTGTTGACTTTACCAATTGACACTCCTGTTTATGGCATCAGTAATCTCCCTATGTACCAGTCATGAGTTTCCAAGGCTATGGAAGCCCTCTGAGTTCTCCGACTCTTATCTTGTTTAGACAAGGTCATAGTCAAAGTGGAGGTTCTCTCCTCCCTTCAGAGAAAGGTACTTCCTTCTTTGATGACCTGTTCTTTCCACTGGGATCTCACTCACGGAGATCTTTTGCCAGAGTGTCTTGGCTTTCCATGCCTGAAATACTCTCATGGGCTTTTCAGCCAGATTGGAATCCCTTTAGGGCTGATTCTTAGTCAGTATCCCATAAATCTCCACACTGTTTTTATTTTTTCTAATTTATTACTTTGGTCTGAAAAATATGCAAAGATTTGTCTTCTAGTTCAGATATTATTTATTTTGTCTACCAAGTCTGTTGTTAAGGCTTTCCATTATTTTTTATTTGGTATGTTGAATTCCTCATTTCTAATATTTGATTTTTTCAGAATCTCTATTACATGAGAAAAATTTTCATTTATTTCATGTATGGATTTCTTTAATTCATGGATTTGCTATCATTTCTCCTGAGTAATCCTATGATTATATTTGAATTTGAATTCCATTACAGACATTTCATCAATCTCTTAATTTTCATCTTCACATTCTAGTATTGAAGTGTTGTGTTCCATCACAGGATTGGGGGGGAGTTTCATGTTGTCTTCCTTATTCTTGTTTCTTGAATTTCTGCATTTATTTTGAGGCATTAGTGGAGATATTTGCGTGCAAGTGTTTTTTTTTTTCTTTTTGCCTCTGATGGCTTTTTTTAAAAACTTTTATTTAATGAATATAAATTTCCAAAGTATAGCTTATGGATTACAATGGCTTTTCCCCCACATAACTTCCCTCCCACCTGCAACCCTCCCCTCTCCCGCTCCCTCTCCCCTTCCATTCACATCAAGATTCATTTTCAATTATCTTTATATACAGAAGATCAATTTAGCATATATTAAAGATTTCAACAGTTTGCACCCACATAGAAACACAAAGTGAAAAATACTGTTTGAGTACTAGTATAGCATTAAATCACAATGTACAGCACACTAAGGACAGAGATCCTACATGAGGAGTAAATGCACAGTGACTCCTGTTGTTGACTTAACAAATTGACACTCTTGTTTATGGCATCAGTAATCTCCCTAGGCTCTTGTCATGAGTTGCCAAGGCTATGGAAGCCTTTTGAGTTTGCTGACTCTGATCATATTTAGACAAGGCCATGGTCAAAGTGGAAGTTCTCTCCTCCCTTCAGAGAAAGGTACCTCTTTCTTTGATGACCTGTTCTTTCCACTGGGATCTCACTCGCAGAGATCTTTCATATAGTTTTTTTTGTTTGTTTGTTTGTTTTTGTTTTTGTTTTGCCAGAGTGTCTTGGCTTTCCATGCCTAAAATACTCTCATGGGCTCTTCAGCCACACCCGAATGCCTTAAGGGCTGATTCTGAGGCCAGAGTGCTGTTTAGGACAGCTGCCATTCTATGAGTCTGCTGTGTATCCCGCTTCCCATGTTGGATCGTTCTCTCCCTTTTTTATTCTATCAGTTAGTATTTGCAGACACTAGTCTTGTTTATGTGATCTCTTTGACTCTTAGACCTATCAATATGATCAATTGTGGACATAAATTGATCACTTGGACTAGTGAGATGGCATTGGTACATGCCACCTTGATGGGATTGAATTGGAATCCCTGGTATATTTCTAACTCTACTGTTTGGGGCAAGTCAGCTTGAGCATGTCCCAAATTGTACATCTCCTCCCTCTCTTATTCCCACTCTTATATTTAACAGGGATCACTTTTAAGTTAAATTTAAACACTTAAGAAAAATTGTGTATTAATTACAGAGTTCAACCAATAGTATTAAGTAGAACAGAAAAAAAATACTAAGAGGGATAAAGTATTAAGTTGTTCATCAACAGGACAAGAGCTGATCAAGTCACTGTTTCTCAAAGTGTCCATTTTACTTCAACAGGTTTCCTTTTTGGTGCTTGGTTAGTTGTCACCGATCAGGGAGAACATGTGATATTTGTCCCTTTGGGACTGGCTTATTTCACTTAGCATGATGTGTTCCAGATTCCTCCATTTTGTTGCAAATGACTGGATTTCGTTGTTTTTCACTGCTGTATATTATTCTATAGAGCTTTTATCTTTGAACTATGCCTCTGTGGTTTAGTGGAATGTCTATGTCTAGAGGGCCTGGTCAATGCTCCAGAGCGGGGCAAGTATCCAAGTTAACACCAAAGTTGGGCATGGTAGAATCTTTCTTGTTAATAGAAAAGAGGGTATGATCACCTCCTTTGTACAAGCTGATCAGTGTCCGGTTGTTATTCCACAGTGGATGCAATACTCATCCATGCTGCAGCATGAACTGCACAAAGGATCTGTGCAGTTCTCAATGTGAGCACAGATTCAGTGCAGTGACCCACTCTAGGCAGTCAGGGAGCTCTGAGAGTGTGGACCACACACAGTGATTTCCAGATACCCAGCTACACTATGTCCTCTCATGCAGTCACAGGGCTCTCACAGTCTGAGTACATAGGGCACAGAGGATCTACTCTGCCCCGCTGGCCTGTCCCATCCATGGCGAGACTGAGGCATTCCCAGTCTTCTGCCTGTGGGTGCTACACCTGGGTGTTTAGATTGCCAAAGCCTGAGATATGTTGAGAAGTTGGGGGCACCTCACAGCCCCCTTCAACCCTCCTTTCCAGACTCAAAGTCAGTGGGGGGCTGGCATCGTGGCTCAATAGGCTAATCCTCTGCCTGTGGTGCCGGCACACCGGGTTCTAGTCCCGGTCGGGGCGCCGGATTCAGTCCCAGTTGCTCCTCTTCCAGGCTAGCTCTCTGCTGTGGCCCGGGAATGCAGTGGAGGGTGGCCCAAGTGCTTGGGTCCTGCACCTGCATGGGAGACCAGGAAGAAGCACCTGGCTCCTGCCTTCGGATCAGCGCAGTGCGCCGGCCACAGCACACCGGCCGCAGCGGCCATTGGAGGGTGAACCAACGGCAAAGGAAGACCTTTCTCTCTGTCTCTCTCACTGTCCACTCTGCCTATCAAAAAAAAAAAAAAAAAAAAAAAAAAAAAAGAAAAGAAAAGAAAAAGAAAAGAAAAGAAAAAAAAAGAATCAAAGTCAGTGGGGAACACAGACTTTTCCTCTGTCAAAATCTCTGGTTCTCAGACCCACACCTGAGCTGCCACAGCCATGACTGGTGTCAAAATGGCGCCTTTTCTGCACAGCATACAACAGCCTCTGCTGCTAGTGCTGATGTCAGAATGGCTCCTTTTCCCTGCCCATTTCTTGGTTGTGCATCGAAGATGCTGTCTCTGCTATTGCTGTCAAGAATGCTTCTTGTCCCTGCCAGCATGCCTACAAGGCTGCTGCAGCTGCCATTAAAATCCAAGATGGTGCCCTCTCTCTGCCAGTTGCCAGGTGTTGTTGTGGGGGTATTGGGAGAGAGAAACATGCTCCTTTCTTTAGTTGGGGTAGCAGGCACCCTGTGCCCATGGGGCTACAAGACAGTTTTCAAAGACACTGTAGCCTACCAGGATCTCCCTCCAGCAACATCATCAGTGGCACAGGCCAGTGTAGTGTGATCTCACCTTTGTCTCCAAAACTGTTGCTTTCTCTGGCTCGGCTGCTGGGTTGTATATTGTGTCCGTGCTGTTGCTGTGCATCTGTACCTTCTGCACAGGTCCACAGTTTCTGTCATTCATAGATTCTCCACTCCACTGCAATTTTCTCTCTGACTCTCCCCTAAGAATGTACTTTCTCTACATTTTTTTTTACTATTTTCCCCTAACCTAAAGCAGTGCATCCTTTCCTTATTCTGCCACCTTGGAATTGTCCCATAGGTACTTCTATAACTAGAGAGAAAACTAATTTTTTAAGTGTATTGAAGAAATTAAGAATATAATAATCGAGTGCAATTTTGGTAGCACAGGTCTACAAATGTGAAGAACAGAATTCTTTTGAGGGGATAACATTGCACTTAATTAGGGCTGAAAGCTAATATTCCCTATCATGAAAAATCTACAACTGCCTTGTTACTTCTGATCTACAATGAGATTTTACATATTTCACCTTTGCAAATGTCTTTCCACATACATAGGTACTGCCAAATACTGATATCAGTCCATGAGCATATGGTTTTAATTGAGCATATTCACAGATTGTAAGGCATTTTTAGAATTCTGTTAGCTAAAAGGCTAGAATGCCTTTTAGCATGTCATTACATTGCAAATCACTTCCAATTAAAGTTCCTCAATTGCACAGTTAAATGGATTTTGGAATATGGAAATTTCCTTTGCACTTGCATAGAGGTCTGAAAAACATTACTGTAGTTTGAAATTAGAAAATGTATCGCTAGGAACTTGTATAGGAAAGGAGATATCACTTTTTTTTTTAACTTTTGACAGTGCAGGCCTGATGTTACTTGCAATTCAAAAAATGTTAGTTCTCATTGAAATGACTTTATCACAGTATGTTTCACATATAAGTATCACATATAAGGACTGTTTAGTCTTGTAATTTTAGCTTGAAACATTTTCAAGTCTACAGCAAAAGCTAATTTCCAAAGCCATTCAGAGTTCATTAATAGAGGTTGAGCCTGGTTTTTCCAACCTTTTAAAAATGTTGCAACTATTCTTGAGAACTGTACAAATGCAGGCTAGATATGGCCCATGGACCGGTTTGCTGACACTTGCTCTACCAATCCATAGCTGAATGTAAATACTTGTTTCCCCAAAACTTTGCAGCCAGTAAATATTAACTTTCAAAACCATATCCAAATTGAAAATGACATTTTTCACTTTGCATTTATTTGAATACTAACATAAAATATCTTTCCATGATTATAGTCCATTTATATTTATTTCTTCATTGTAACCTAGCTGTTCATTGTCTATCCATTTTCATTGCAATAAAATATTCATTTCCACATTCTGTATACTGAAAGGAATTAGTGGCTTTACCTACTTGTTCATTACTATTTTTCCATAGCTTTCTCTCTCGCATCCTATTCCCCTTCCATATTGAAAGACTTGTCATTGCCTGAGAGATTTGTCTTCTCAAGCTTTTTTCAATATATACACCAGATATAATTCATTCTCTCTAACTTTTTCTCCCTTTTCCGTCCTAGTATAATACTTACTCATCCTATAAGAATCAAATCAAGGATTATTTCCTCCTCTTTGGGTCCACTCTGTGAATATATCTGCCATAAAACTGATATTACTTTTATGTAATTAGCTATTGGTTTAGTGGTCTGTCTCTCCATGGAGCTCCCAGCTTGTTGAGACATGATACTATAATTGATCTCTATCTTCCAGAACAGGGCCTGGTATTTAGTAGATACTGATGGAATTCAAAATAATAATAATAGTATTAATACTAACAAATATGTACAATATACATAAAAATGCACGTCTGTAATAATAATCCTGAAGATGCTCCCTCAGATATCAAAATCTCACCAAAGAAAGCTAGCAACTAAGGTTTTTATTCCCTGCAAAACCAAGTATGTCAGTTGCTGTATGAAAAACTTGAATTTTCTCCTTAAGGCATAAAATAATTTATTTAAGTCACTGCCTTTGGTTAGAGCTGTAATCTCTAAATCAGAAAAAAAATTATATGAGAAAACTGAAAAATTAATTAGAAAAATTATTCCTCTGCATTGTCTATTTTGTAATCTGAACATTGTTTCTTTCGGAGTCTTCTTTGTAACTTGCCCACAGATCATTTTGGATTAATCTTTTATTTTGCTTTATTTCCAAAGGATATCCATTACCTTGCACTAGATAAGGGTGAATTGGCACTAGCTGAAGTGGCAAGAAAAAGAGCTAGTGACATTGATGCAGAATCAATAACCTCTGGAGTTGGTAAGCATTAATGTTGGTTTTTTAAGTACTTTTTGTTTTAATCAATACTCAGTGTTATTTCTATTTACGTTTGTAGGGCATGGTTGGTTAATTTAAATTATCTTCTTTGTATAGACAGTGCCTTTTTTAAAAAAAAAGACTTAAGCCTTGAAAAATAGTATAATATTGATATACAGGTTAGAACTGATAAATCGTTCTTTTCTTAAGGTTTTTGAAAAGGAATTAATTACCATCAGTGCTGTTATTAAAATTAATATATAAATCTATATAATCATTTATATACATAGGCATGTCATATCAAAAGAATTCTCTTTTATCAAAGTTTCTCACATGGGACTTTGGGTTTGATGGGTATTTTGTTTTTATTTGGAAGCTGCTTGAGTTGTTTTACAGTGTGGTACTCCAAAGAAGACAGATGAAAAGGCCAGACTGAATCTTAAGTACCACTTATACTTTTCAATAGAGAAAAATAAGTTATTTATCAACATGAACCTCCTTTTTCTAAACTTGTTTTATCCAATGTCACTAAATCTGTCAGTATTAATACTTGAACACTTCAATTCATATTCTTGGCATTTCTTATTTCTAGATTAGGCAAGGAATCCTCAGGATTTTAAAAGAATTTGTTTCTTTGTGGAACTCCAATGAAACAAATAAGTTTAATAAGATTTTCACTTTGTACCCTTTTTTAAAATTTACATTCTTATTTACTTATTTATTTAATGTAAAAGGCAGAGTCACAGAGAGAGATCATCCATCTGCTGGTTTACTTCCAAAATGGCTGCAACAGCATGGACTAGGTCAGGCCAAAGCCAGGAACCTAGAACTCTCTCCAGGCCTCTCACATGGGTGGCAGGGACCTAAGCACTTGGGCCATCTGCTGCTGCTTTCCCAGGTGCCCTAACAGGGAGCTGGATTGGTAGTGGAGCAGTCAGGACCTAAACCAGCGCTAATATGGGATGCTGGTGTTGTAGGCGGTGGCTTAACCTGGCTGTGCCACAGTGCTGGCCACATGCTTCTTGAAAATATCAAAGCAAACCTTTCCATTAGATAAATCATCTTGTGCTCTGTTTTTGTAATTCTGCTTACAGCCAAAGGGACAAATTAGGAGCTTTTCACTGACATTACCATTGTAGAAGCTAGTCTTCAAAGTAATCCTGAAGGACTCAACACCTTACCACAAGGCAGCTCTAAGCCTAAACACCTGGGCTGACAATTACTTAACAGAAAGAAAGTTCCATTTTCCTCCCCATAAACTGAAAGAGTTCCAAATTGAATCCAAGTGGTGTACAGATGACCTTCAAATCTTTATTCCTAAAACAAAGATTATTCATGGAGCCAGCATTGCTGCTTAGCTTGTTGACCTGGCTCCTGCAATGCTGGCATCCATATGGGCCCCCTTTCAAGTCCTGGCTGCTTCACTTCCTATTCAGCTCCCTACTAATGTGCCTGGGAAAGCAGTGAAGGATAGTTTAAGTCCTTGGGCCCCTGCACCAACGTGGGAGACCCTGTTAGGATTCTGGGCTCCTGGATTCAGAAAGGCCTAGCTCCAGATGTTATAGCCATTTGGGGACTGAACCAGGAGATGGAAGATCTATTTTTCCCTCTCTCTGTAACTGCCTTTCAAATAAATAAATATTTTATAAAGATTACTTGTTACTGAAACCATATTAGGGAAGCATAACTTTAGTTGATCTGTCACCAGATCTTATTACTTGCTAATGATATTGATGTGCCTCTTCATGTTAATAATTAATAATATTTAATGAATGCTCATTTGGACAAGACACTATTCTAATTTACAGATACTGGCTAATGTAATCCCCTCCACAACTCTGTGTGTTAGGTATAATTTATATGTGTTACGATAAGTCACTTTTAACTAAATAATGAAACCATACCATGTTCAAAGGAATTATGATATGTGACAGGAATACAAGTGTCTTTCATCCCTGTCCATCTGCTAATTTAGAAAAACACACTAGATTAATTCAGAACTAATTTTCTGGTGATTTCCCTTAGTTATTCTTTTCCATTGAGGCAGGGGTAGGAAGCATTTATACTGCCAGGGGCCATTTGGAGACTTATAACATCATTTATGGGCCACATAAAATTATCAGCTTAAAAAGTAGGGTACTCTAGATTCATTGAATTTCTAGTCCCACCTGGGGTTGCCTTGCAGGGCCCAACCAAATTATTTTGGAGGCCTTTTATGACCTATGGACTGGAGGTTCCCCCTTCCTGTACTAGGTTATCAGATAAAATGAAGATCATCTTTGCATTATAAAGCCATTTAAAGTTAGTAAGGGTGAAAGCTAATGTAAAGAGATTATCCTGAAACTTCAAAAAAAAAAAAATGAAGAAACTCTACTCTTCCTCAAATGCATCTTGTGCCTCTGTATTCTCTGATCAGGTACTGTGGCTAGTTGTTAATTCCTAGCCCAAAAGCTGGTGGTTCCTTCTTTGAGCCCTGACTCCTATCTAGGAAGTATCTTTCTGTTGAACTCCTATGATTCTGATTTTCTCTGCTTCATTTCACAGACTTAGCCTTTGACCTAGAATACTTCCCCTCGACACAGACACTATTCTATAACCATTTAGATTGATATTCTGCTCCATTTTTGTTTGGAAAACTGAGTGACTAACAATTCCAAATGGAAGCAGGAAAAGAGTCTAGTTCCCTCATGGTGGTTTTATGCCTTCCCATGATGCTCTTCATTGCAGCCCACATCACACTGGGGACCAAAGCCAGTTTTTCTCATATTCCTCAATTCAATTATTTTCTCAAAGCAGAAGATGATTAAAATTTTGGCTTTCAAAGAAGTTCTTTGATGTAAGCAAGAGACCAAATCATGTAAGACATCAAAAGAGTACTTCAATGCTTACCTAGCAGGGGAGGTACCATTATCACAATGGTGGTTTTCCCAGGGTGAGGCTTAACTATTGCACTCTCTGGATGTGCTGACCCCTGTGATTTCCCCAAATGTGGGAAACTTGACTGCATAACGTATGTTAGAAGGAGACTACATTTGCACTCTCCCCTAAAATAAGCAAAAAAATAATACTTCAGCAGTAGGTCAATCTACATGGGAGAATCCACAAGTAAGTATTACACATAGTTTCTGTAAACACAGTTAAAAGCAAGAGTTTCCAAAAGAAAAGTTGAATGATGCTACTTGGAACAAATAGGTAATTTTAAGCTATTTCTTAATTTACATACATGAAAAACCAAATAGTATATATTACCAGGACTCCAAAAGTCCTCCTTCAGAAACTGTTTCTCAAGATACCATATTTCTAGCCCAATATCCAGACTTAAAATATTATAGATTATTTGGCCTTTTTTCTCACTTTAAGTAAAGAGAATGATACATATATTCTTTTGTAATTTGCTCCTTTTTCTCAACATTATGACATGCATATTTTACATGTAGTTGTAACTCACTAATGCTAAATAACAGTATTTTGTTTGAATATAAACTATTCATTTTATTTATGATAAATTAGGTTGTTTCAAGCTTGGACTACTGTGAGTAGTATTCTATATGTTAATGGACATAGAAACATAGATCTACTGAGTTTGTGCTCAGAAGTGGCATTCCTGTCAAAGAGGATATGTATTTGTTCAGCATTAGTAGCTCCTTCCAGTTTTCCATAATACTTCTCATAATGGGCTTTCTTATAAGCAGTAAACAATAATTCCAGTTTGGTTAAAATGAAAAAGAAAGACAATACCAAGCATCAGTGAGGGCAGGCCAATCTTGTAAAGACACTATACTTATGTATGTTAGTATAATTTTTTACTATTTCTGGACTCTGTTCTATTTCATTAGTCTGCTTGTATTTGTATAAATATCTCACTGCTTTAAGCAACCCTGACTTTAAATCTTGGTGTCTGTTAATCTCGTTCTGTTCTTCTTTAAGATGGCCCTAAATGTTCTTGGTGCTTTACATTTCTTTATAAATTTCAAAATCAACCTGACTGCTGCTCAAGAAAAAAAAAATGGAGATGACTTGAAATTCTGGATGGAATTCCATTTAATATGTAGACAAATTGGGCTGAATTTATTTCTTTATAATACTGACTTTTCCAATCCATGATATAACCTCCACTTATTTAAGCCTTTTTTCTTTAAAAATTTTTATAGTTGTCATGGTAGTGATCTTATACATCTTTCCTTAATTTCATCTTAAGTATTACTTTTTCTGCCTTATATAGGGTAACTTTATTTTTAAATTTTACTTTGTGTTTATTTATGGTGTATTCATAATTGGTTGTTGTATACTGACCTTATATCCAACTACAGTGCTAAATTTACTATTAATGTTAATTGTAGATTGCTCTGATCATGTCCTCTAAAAATATGGACAATTTAATTTTCTTTCATTCCAAATCCAGTGCTTTTTTTAAAATTATTATTTGAAAGGCACAGTTACAGAAAGGAAGAGAGAGAGATGTTCAATAAACACTTCTTATTTATGATGTATTTTATATATTTCTGAATTTGATTTTAAAATTTGTGATTTTATGTTCATGAGAGATTGGTCTATAATTTTCCTTTAGTCTTACAGCAAGGTTTTGATAATGTGAACGTTAGGTGGACCTCATGGCTGAATGTCTCAAATTTTGGAAAGGACAGATTTGGACATGTACTACTTTGTAATCTAGTTATTTACAATATGGCACATATAACACTGTTCCTCCAATATAAAAAACATTACATTAATTTGTGTCAATATGAATATTTTGATTGTGTTATTGTACAAAACTTTTCTAAAATGCTACCATTAGAGGAAACTGGGAAAAGAAAACATGAAATCTATATTTCTTACAATTAAATATGAATCTATAGTTTTCAGAATTGTGACAATTTTTATAGTAATATGGTATTCTCCATTAAGAATGATGAGAAACATTTCATTTCATCCTCACAGATTAGCTCTGAAATAGAAACTAGGCTGTAGGTGAATTTTTATATGGATAATGGAATAGGTTGAAATTTAAGAATTGAGAGCCACTGCTCTAAAGCAATTCTAATTGGGTTCCTCAGTACAGTAGTTCCGTACTCTACAAAATAAACTTTGTATGGCCACTCCCAGGAAATAGTAATACTAGTAAATATCCTAGACAATTTCTGATTCAACTGAAACAGTTTCAGAAGTTCAAAAGAAAATTATTTGTATTAGTATTTCTTTTTTTTTGTGGTCAGAATTATTGCAAATAAAATACTTTATTTTTTTTAACTTTTATTTAATGAATATAAATTTCCAAAGTACGATTTGTGGATTACAGTGGCTTCCCCCCCATACCGTCCCTCCCACCCACAACCCTCCCCTTTCCCACTCCCTCTCCCCTTCCATTCACATCAAGATTCATTTTCGATTATCTTAATATACAGAAGATCAGCTTAGTATTTCTAAAAAAAAAAAATACTATAAAAAGGCCGGCGCCACGGCTCACTTGGCTAATCCTCCGCCTGAGGCGCTGGCACCCTGGGTTTTAGTCCCAGTTGCTCCTCTTCCAGTCCAGCTCTCTGCTGTGGCCCGAGAAGGCAGTGGAGGATGGCCCAAGTGCTTGAGCCCTGCACCTTCATGGGAGACCAGGAGGAAGCACTTGGCTCCTGGCTTAAGATCAGCACAGCACACTGGCTGCAGCGGCCATTTGGGGAGTGAACCAATGGAAGGAACACCTTTCTCTCTCTTTCTCTCTCTCTCTCTCTCATCTCTTACCGTCTAACTCTGCCTGTCCAAAAAAAATATATATATATATATACACACACACACACACACACACACACACACTGTAAAAGGCCGGCGCTGCGGCTCAATAGGCTAATCCTCCACCTAGCGGCGCCGGCACACCACGTTCTAGTCCCGGTCGGGGTACCGGATTTCTATCCCGGTTGCCCCTCTTCCAGGCCAGCTCTCTGCTGTGGCCAGGGAGTGCAGTGGAGGATGGCCCAAGTGCTTGGGCCCTGCACCCCATGGGAGACCAGGAGAAGCACCTGGCTCCTGCTTTTGGATCAGCGCGGTGCACCAGCCCCAGCGCACCAGCCGTGGCGGCCATTGGAGGGTGAACCAACGGCAAAGGAAGACCTTTCTCTCTGTCTCTCTCACTATCCACTCTGCCTGTCAAAAAAAAAAAAAAGAATATGTATATATATACTGTAAAAAGCCACAGAACCCTCATCTCTGTCCATTTCATGCATTAGCTCTAACTTTTCATGGAACTAAATATTTTTAGAATTCACTTTGTGAAAAATACAGTTAAAACACATAACAATAATTCATAGAGGCACAGAATTCATGCATTTATACTACTGTTACGTAAAAAATTCCTGTTAACTGCCCTAACAAGAGATGTTAAATGGAACCCAGAAGGTTGGAATGAGAGAATGGTTGATGGTAACTTGAAGCTAAATAAAGACATAAAGATTTCCAGTAAAGGTAAATACTCAGCAAATATAAAAACCAGTTTTACTATAATATTGGTTTGTAACTCCACTTTTTACTTTCAATCAAGAATTAAAATAAAAATGCATAAAAATAATTATAAACCTATGTGAGTAGGTGACAATGTATAAAGATATAATTTATGGTATCAGTAACATAAAATAGGGGGCTAAAGAAAACACTGTATAAGAATATAGTTTTGGGGGTCCACCCTGTGGTTCAGTGGATAAAGCTGCTGTCTGCAGCATGCTTCAAGTCCTGCCTGCTCCACTTCCAACCTAGTCTAGCTCTCTGTTAACATGCATGGGAAAGCAGCGGAGGGGATTTCCCAAGCACTTGGGCCTCTGCACCCATGTGGGAGACTGGAGGAAGCTCCTGGCTTTGGCCTAACCCAGTCCTGACCATTGTGGCCATTTGGGGAGTAAACCAGAGGATGCAAGATTCTCTCTCTCTCTCTCTCTCTCTCTCTCTGTAATTCTGCCTTTCAAATAAATAATTTTGAAAGGAATTCCCTAAAAAAAGAATATAGTTTTTGTATAGGATTGAAATTAACTTGGTGTCAGTTCAAATTAGATTTAAAAAAAATGTATTGTTTGAAAGGCAGAGTGACAGAGAGCACATGCTTCCCATCTGCTGTTTTATTCCTCAAATGATCATTCTAACTCTAGAATCTTACTTGTTATCCCCATGATAGTTACAAATAAGGTAACTACAGAACATACCTAAATGGAATGAAAATGTGTCACTACAAGAAAATGAACACAACAGGCAGCAGTAATGGAAGGAAAATGTAATAAAAAGGCCATAAAAACAACTCCCAATAGCAAAACATTAAGTTATTCAGAAAAGCAAGTTGTTCCTTTAAATGTAGTGGACTAAGCTCCCAGTCAACCGCACACACTGCTGAAAGACACTGATCTCAAAATAGCTTAAATAAAAATAGAAGTATGTCATTGGGATCATACGATAAATGCTAGTATGAAAGGGTCACAATTGTACATCCGAAAAGCTGGAACCAGACACTTGAAAGCTGTTTGAACTTGCATCAATGTTCTCTCTCTAAAGACCGTTTTCTTCTTCTCAGATTTTTAAGGTAGGAAGTATAGTTTACCCGTGGAACCCAAACTTTTTTAAGAACAAAATTCATATTACATTAAGACCCGAATAAATGGCCTCGTTACCATAATCACCATTTTAATGATTCTATCTTCAACTAGACTTCTTAGGTTGTGTTTGTGGCAGCAGGGGTGTGGGATGTTGGGCAGTTAATACTTCACAGATGAATTGTGGGAGACAGTTTACAGCCCATAACATGTAGTAGGTTAGCAGAGTTAAAGCATTTAGATCAGCTGCACACAGTGAGAGAACCTTAATGTCTATTATCAGTTTTAAGTTAATTCAGGACCTTTGGAAACCACTGTGACAAATTAAAGAACATGAGAGGTCAAAAATGTGCAAAGAAGAGAATTCTTACTGCTGCACTAGAAAGATTAGAATAACTTGGAAGATTGGATTAAGATGGCAGAGTAGGGAGAGAGCTCGCTGCTGTAGTATAAAAGATAGTTTTTTTAAACTTTTATTTAATGAATATAGATTTCCAAAATACAGCTTATGGATTACAGTGGCTTCCCCCCCTCCCCAATGACTTCCCTCCCACCTGCAACCCTCCCCTTTCCTGCTCTCTCCCCTTCCATTCTTATCAAGATTCATTTTCAATTTTCTTTATATACAGAAGATCAGTTTAGTATACAATAAGTAAAGATTTCAACAGTTTGCACCCCCATAGAAACACAAAGTGAAATATACTGTTTGAGTACTCGTTATAGCATTAAGTATCAATGTACAGCACATTAAGGACAGAGATCCTACATGAGGAGTAAGTGCACAGTGACTCCTATTGTTGACTTTACCAATTGACACTCTTGTTTATGGCATAAGTAATCTCCCTATGCTCCAGTCATGAGTTTCCAAGGCTATGGAAGCCTTTTGAGTTCACCGACTCTTATAAAAGATAGTTTTTTAAAAAGTGGAAAGAGTACAGTCTCAGGAAATAGTTAGGGAGAAAACAGCAGAGGAAACTCTACACAAATTGGAGGGACACAGTAGACCTACATGGAGGGCGAGGACATGCACAACTCAGGACCCCAACAGCCAGGAGCCTCCACACCAGCACTGGAGAGTGAGGTGAGACCAGATTGCAAAATCAGGAAGAGCCTAGAGAGAATCCAGTGTAGAGCCCTGTGAGGGTGGTGTACCTTGCAAACTGGAAGAGAATAAATAAAGGGGGGGCACAGTTTCCCTCCCCCCAGTCACCCTGCAATGGCATCCTGGAACAAGGATAGACATAGGGCGCCATTTTGGACATATGAAACAGCTGTGCCAGCTCAGGTCCATGTCCAGCAACCAGCAAAGTGGAGACTCCTGAGTCTGATGGGGAGAACAGATGGGGCTTGGTGCTGGTGACTTTGGGAGGCTTATGTGCTGGGACTGTGAAAATACTGAGGCTGTGTGGGAGGACTCAGGGTGTGGCTGGGACTTTGGGCAGTCACTGTGGGAGGCGCCACACGTTCAGGGCTCCCTGGTTACCTGGCGAGAGGCACTGCTGGGAAATCTGAGCTTACACTGAGGACTGCACAGATCCTTTGTGTCGTCCTTGTGGCAGAGCAGACAAATAATATAGCCACCGGAGCTAGGGTACAGGCACTGGTTTCCTTTGAGGAGAGGAGTTCAGCTTAGTCTATGCCAAAAAACAAGAACAAACTTTCCCTTCTGTTAAAAAAAAAGAGAGAGAGAGATTTACCATGCCAAGCCTGGGTTATCACCTCAGTCACAACCTTCACCTTGGAGCACTGAACAGAGCTCCTTGGCCACACTCACCACACTCACCACATGCCTCTAAGTACTACCTAAAAGCAGACACCCCACTAATCCACTCAGACATAGTCCAAATACAGATGCCACAGCAAAAAAAAAAAAAAGAAGAAGAAGAAGGAAGAAGAAGGAAGAAAGAAGAAAGAAGAAGAAAGAAGAAGAAGAAAGAAGAAGAAGAAATTTGAAAACTAAAAAACATTGCTGGTCATCTGCAGGATACTATCAAATGAATGAATATATGGATTTTAAGAGTGCCTGGGGGCGAGCGCCATGGCTCACTTGGTTAATCCTCTGCCTATGGTGCTGGCATCCCATATGTGCACCAGGTTCTAGTCCCGGTTGCTCTTCTTCCAGTCCAGCTCTCTGCTGTGGCCCGGGAGGGCAGTGCAGGATGGCCCAAGTGTTTGGGCTCCTGCCTGCACATGGGAGACCAGGAGGAAGCACCTGGCTCCTGGCTTCAGATCAGCGCAGCACCAGCTGTAGTGGCCATTTGGGGAGTGAACCAACGGAAGGAAGACCATTCTCTCTGTCTCTCTCTCTCTGTCTATAACTCTACCTGTCTAATAAAATATATATATATATATATATATTTTTTTTAAAAAGAGTTCCTGAAGGTGTGTAAAGAGAGAAAGTATTAGGCGGCCTTTTTTTGTGAAATAATAACAGAAAATTGCCCTAATTTGGAGAAAGAAAGGGATATCCAAGTACAGGAAGCACAAAGAACTCCTAATAGACATGACCAGAAAAGATCTACACCACAACACATTGTAATCAAACTGTCAACAGTAAAACATAAAGAAAAGATTCTTTCAGAGGATCTGCAATCATACAGCAGACTTCTTATCAGAGATCTTACAGGCTAGTAGAGAATGGCAAGATGTATTCCAAGTCTTAAGAGAAAATAACTGTCAACCCAGAATGCTGTACCCTGTAAAGCTCTCATTTATAAATGAAGGTGAAATAAAGACCTTCTCAGATAAACAGAAATTTAAAGAATTTGTCACTACCCATCCAACCCTGCAGAAGATGCTTAAGGATATGCTGCACAAGAAACATAGAAACATGGACATAACTATGAAAGAAGGTAAAGGAAGGACATCTCCCAATAAAAGTACAAAGGAAATCAAAAGTAAAAAAAAAAAATAGGAATATTTATGAAAAAATGGCAGGGCAGAGTCATTACTTATCAGTAGTCACCTTGAATGTAAATGGCCTCAGCTCTCCAATTAAACGACAAGACTGGCTGAATGGATTCAAAAACAAAACCCTTCTATTTGCTGCCTAAAAGAAACACATCTCACCAACAAAGATGCATGCAGACTGAATGAGAAAGGATAGAAAAAGATAGGCCATGCTAACAGAAACCAAAGAGCTGGTGTAGCCATCCTAATAGTAATATCAGACAAAATAGACTATAACACAAAAACTGTTAAATGAGACAAAGAAGGGTACTATGTAATGACTAAGAGGTCAATTTAACAGGAATTGTGAAATATGTAACTATTATAAACATATATGCACTTAATCACAAAGCACCTGGCTATTTAAAAGAAATGTTAAGGGATCTAAAGTAAGACATAGACTCTAATACAAAGATAATGGGGAGTTCAGTACCCCATTATCAGCAAAGGACAGATCAACCAGACAGAAAATCAGCAAGGAAATAGAAGAGTTAATCAACACTATAGACCAAATGGCCCTAACAGATATCTACAAAACTTGTCATTCTACAGTTATAGGATACTCACTCTTCTCACCAGTACATGAAACTTTCTCTAGGATTGAGCACATGCTAGGCCATAAAGCAAGTCTCAGCAAATTAAAAAAAAGTTGAAATCATACCATGCATCTTATTGGACCAGAATGCAATGAAGCTGGAAATCAGCAACACAGGAATCTCTAGAACATAAGCAAACACGTGGAGACTGAACAACATGCTCCTTAATGAAGAGCAGGTCACAGAAAAAATCAAAAGAGAAATCAAAAAGTTTCTGGAAACAAAACAACAGCACAACATATCAAAACTGGGATACAGCTAAAGCAGATATAAGATTAAGGGTCTAGTTATAATAGAATTAAAAAGGAGAGAATGTTCCATCATGGGAAGTAATCCACACAGAAGAATCATAGAATCACAGTAACTTTAAATAGCACTCTGACCTCAGAATCAACCCTTAAGGCATTCTGGTCTGGCTGAAAAGCCCATGATAGCATTTCAGGAATGGAAAGTCAAGACACTGGTTAAAAAAAAAAAAAAAAATCCTACATGAAGGATCTCTGTGAGAGAGATCCCACTGGAAAGGTACTTTTCTCTGATGGGAGAACCTCACTTTGCTTATTGCCTTGTCTAAATACTGACAGAGTTGGAGCTGGCACTGTGGCATAGCGGGTAAAGCCGCTGCCTGCAGTGCTAGCATCCCATATGGACGCCAATTCAAGTCCCGGCTGCTCCACTTCTGATCTAGCTCTCTGCTATGGCCTGGGAAAGCAGTAGAAGATGGCCCAAGTCCTTGGACCCTTGCACCCATGTGGGAGTCCTGGAAGAAGCTCCTGGCTCTTGGCTTCTGGGCACAGCTGTGGCCATTGAGGCCATCTAGGGAGTGAAAAACTGGATGGAAGACCTCTCTAACTCTTTCAAATAAATAAATCTTTTTTAAAAATACTGACAGATTTGGTGGATTCAAAAGTCTCCCATAGCCTTGGTAGTTCATATCAAGAGCCTTCAGTGATCACTGACATCATACATAAGAGTGTTAATTGCTAATTTAACAGCAGGAGTCACTGTGAACTTACTTCCCATGCAGGACTTCTATCCTCAATGAGTTGTATTATGAGAATTAACTCTAAAACTTGTTCTCCATTTTATGTGTGTGTGTGTGCAAATTATTGAAATCTTTACTTAGTATTTAGAGTTGGTCTTCTGTATATAAAGCTAACTGAAAATGAATCTTAGTGGAGAATGGGGCTGGAAATGGCAGAGGGAGTAGGTGTGGGGAGGGAGTAGGTGTGGGGAGGGAGTGAGGTTGGGAGGGTGAGTATGGTGGGAAGAATCACTAAAGTTGTACTTATGAAATTTGTACTCATTCAATGAAAGATTTCTATGGGCAAAAAAAAATTTTTAAATGAGAATGAAGACATAAAATCCTCATATTTACTTCTAACCAATAAGCGATAAGCCCATTTATAATATTTTTCTGGTAATTTGTTTTTCAGTGTAATATGTGAAATGAATAACACATGCATGTATGTACAGGATCTTCAAAAATGCAATGGAGGATAAATATTTAAAATTATGCATAGGTTTCAAAAAGTTTTTTACCCAAATAACTTTTTCTCTTAATTCCATTCTTTCAGGAACTTTTTGATGTACACTTGTAGTATCATGTATACAAAATATAAATTTATAATAGTTTTTCTAGCTTTTAGTTTTATTCTCTTCCTTTAAACAGCCTTGTTTTACTTCAGGTATACTATTCATATATGAAGTACATACTAGCTTGGAAGGGGCAAGCCTGTAGTAAACTTTGACATGACATACCCATATGCTTAATGCCTATAAAACAAGAGTTAACAAGCATTTAATCATAGCAGTAAGAAACTTAAAATATTCAATTCCATTTTGCATTTTCTTTCCTTTAATTCCAAATGCAAATTTTAATTACCTTTCTTCGTAGAATGACAAAAGAGAAGGAGAGCTAAAACAAAGAAGGACATGTAGAGAATGTGATTTAGATGTTAAATTACTTTGAAAAAGATACAAGTAGAAATCTGGTATTACTACTAATAGTATAATCATAATGTAAATTAAAGCAGCATAGAGATTAGCAATGTGGCATAATGGATTAAGCCACTGCTTGAGATGCCTACCTTCCATATCAGAGAGGTGTTTCTGGTCCTGGCTACTGTGTTTCCCATCCAACTCCCTGCTCATGTACCAGGGAAGCAGTAGATGATGGCTCAAGTACTTGAATCCTCACCAACCGTTTGAGAGACCTAGATGGAGTTCCCAACTCCTGGCTTCTTTCTGGCCCAGCCCTCAGGAGTGAACCAGCAGATGGAGTATCTCTGTGATTCTCTCCCTGTCTCCATGTCACTCTATCTTTGGAATAAATAAATAAATTTTTAAAATATCCGCAAAGGCCAGCATGGTGGCACAGCAGGTTAAGCCACCACATGAGATGCTGGCATCACCCATGAGCACCAATTGCAAACTTGGATGCTCCACTCCCAATTCAGCAGCCGGCTTATGAGACTGGAAAAGCAGGAGAGGATGACCCCCTGCCATCCACATGCGTAGACCCAAATAAAGTTCCAGGTTCCTGGCTTTGGCTTGACGTAGCCATGGCTGTTGTAGCCATCTGGGGCATGAACCAACAGATGAAATCTCTAACTGCCCTTCAACTAAATACATAAGCCTTTTAAATATTATAAATTTTTTTACTAAATTGAGAGTTTGATGATGTATTTTAAGATTTATTTATTTGAAATACAGATTTACAGAGAGACAGAGACAGAGAGATGGATCTTATGTCTGCTGGTTCATTCCCCAAATGGCCACAATGCTGGGACTGGGCCAAGCCAAACCCAGGAGTGTGGGAATCCATCCAGGTCTTGCATATGGGTAGCAGAGGCCCATGTACTGAGGCCATCTTCTTCTGCTTTCTCAGACACATTAGCAGGGAGATGGATTAGAAGTGGAGCAGCTGGTGACTGGAACCAGTGCTCATAAGAAATGCTGGCAAGAAGTGGGAGGTAGCTTAAAATACTATGTTACTGCATCTGCACTGGTCTGCTTTTTTAACTATTTGATTTTTCAGGTATTCCTATTACCTAATCAAATATTCTTTTTTTTTTTTTTTGAGTTTAGAACTGTTTTTTTATTTGCCTTGTGAATTCTTTTTAATGTCTTTCCCATTCTTCTACTGTACAGTGGATCTTTTTGCTCTAATTGTTTAATAATTATTTTTATTTTTTTATTTATTTTTTTTAACTTTTATTTAATGAATATAAATTTCCAAAGTACGGCTTATGGATTATAATGGCTTCCCCCCATAACGTCCCTCCCACCCGCAACCCTCCCCTTTCCCACTCCCTCTCCCCTTCCATTCACATCAAGATTCATTTTCGATTCTCTTTATATACAGAAGATCAGTTTAGCATACATTAAGTAAAGATTTCAACAGTTTGCTCCCACACAGAAACATAAAGTGAAAAATAATAGATGATTTTTTAAATGATGATGAAATCAGATCAGACTTATTGTCATGTTTAATCCCAGTGACAGTCAAGTTGGGAATTGATAATTTCTTTTTTTTTTTTTTTACAGAAGATCAGTTTAGTATACATTAAGTAAAGATTTCAACAGTTTGCACCCCCATAGAAACACAAAGTGAAATATACTGTTTGAGTACTCGTTATAGCATTAAGTATCAATGTACAGCACATTAAGGACAGAGATCCTACATGAGGAGTAAGTGCACAGTGACTCCTGTTGTTGACTTTACCAATTGACACTCCTGTTTATGGCATCAGTAATCTCTCTATGCACCAGTCATGAGTTTCCAAGGCTATGGAAGCCCCTTGAGTTCTCCGACTCTTATCTTGTTTAGACAAGGTCATAGTCAAAGTGGAGGTTCTCTCCTCCCTTCAGAGAAAGGTACCTCCTTCTTTGAAGACCTGTTCTTTCCACTGGGATCTCACTCACAGAGATCTTTCATTTAGGTTTGTTTGTTTTTGTTTTTGTTTTTTTTTGTTTTTTGTTTTTTGGTTTTTGGTTTTTGTTTTTTTTTTTTCCAGAGTGTCTTGGCTTTCCATGCCTGAAATACTCTCATGGGCTTTTCAACCCGAACGGAATGCCTTAAGGGCTGATTCTGAGGCCAGAGTGCTGTTTAGGACATCCGCCATTCTATGAGTCTGCTGAGTATCTCGCTTCCCATGTTGGATCACTCTCCCCTTTATTTATTCTATCGGTTAGTATTAGCAGGTACTAGACTTGTTTATGTGCTCCCTTTGACTCTTAGTCCTTTCATTATGATCAATTGTGAACTGAAATTGATCACTTGGACTAGTGAGATGGCATTGGTACATGCCACCTTGATGGAATTGAATTGGAGTCCCCTGGTATGTTTCTAACTCTACCATTTGGGGCAAGTCAGCTTGAGCATGTCCCAAATTGTACATCTCTTCCCTCTCTTATTCCCACTCTTATGTTTAACAGGGATCACATTTCAGTTAAATTTGAACACTTAAGAATAACTGTATATTAATTACAGAATTCAACCAATAGTATTAAGTAGAACAGACAAAACTACTAAGAGGGATAATGTATTAAGTAGTTCATTAACAGTCAGGGCTATGCTGGTCAAGTCACCGTTTCCCATAGTGTCCATTTCACTTCAGGAGGTTTCCTTTTTGGTGTTCAGTCAGTTGTCACCATTCAGGGTGAACATATGGTATTTGTCCCTTTGGGACTGGCTTATTTCACTCAGCATGATGTGTTCCAGATTCCTCCATTTTGTTGCAAATGACTGGATTTCGTTGTTTCTTACTGTGGTATAGTATTCTAAAGAGTACATATCCCATAATTTCTTTATCCAGTCTACCATTGATGGGCATTTAGGTTGGTTCCAGGTCTTGGCTATTGTGAATTGTGCTGCAATAAACATTAGGGTGCAGACCGCTTTTTTGTTTGCCAATTTAAATTCCTTTGGGTAAATTCCAAGGAGTGGGATGGCTGGGTCGAACGGTAGGGTTATATTTAGGTTTCTGAGGAATCTCCAGACTGACTTCCATAGTGGCTTGACCAGTTTGCATTCCCACCAACAGTGGGTTAGTGTCCCTTTTTCCCCACATCCTCGCCAGCATCTGTTGTTGGTAGATTTCTGTATGTGAGCCATTCTAACTCGGGTGAGGTGAAACCTCATTGTGGTTTTGATTTGCATTTCCCTGATTGCTAGTGATCTTGAACATTTTTTCATGTGCCTGTTGGCCATTTGGATTACCTCTTTTGAAAAATGTCTATTGAGGATCTTGGCCTATCTCTTAAATGGGTTGTTTGTTTTGTTTTTGTGGAGTTTCTTGATCTCTTTGTAGATTCTGGTTATTAACCCTTTTTCTGTTGCATAATTTGCAAATATATTTTCCCATTCTGTTGGCTGCCTCTTCACTCTCCTGACTGTTTCTTTTGCAGTACAGAAACTTCTCAATTGATGCAATCCCAATAGTTGATTTTGGCTTTGACTGCCTGTGCCTCCCGGGTCCTTTCCAGAAAGTCTTTGCCTGTGCCAATATCTTGAAGGGTTTCTCCAATGTTCTCTAGTAACTTGATGGTGTCAGGTCATAGATTTAGGTCTTTAATCCATGTTGAGTGGATTTTTGTGTAAAGTGTAAGGTAGGGGTCTTGCTTCATGCTTCTGCACGTGGAAATCCAGCTTTCCCAGCACCATTTATTGAATAGACTGTCCTTGCTCCAGGAATTGGTTTTAGATCCTTGATCAAATATAAGTTGGCTGTAGATGTTTGGGTTGATTTCTGGTGTTTCAATTCTGTTCCATTGGTCTATCCATCTGTTTCTGTACCAGTACCATGCTGTTTTGATTACAACTGCCCTGTAGTATGTCCTGAAATCTGGTATTGTGATGCCTCTGGCTTTGTTTTTTGTTGTACAAGATTGCTTTAGCTATTCGAGGTCTCCTGTGTCTCCATATGAATTTCAGCATCATTTTTTCTAGATCTGAGAAGAAGGTCTTCGGTATCTTGATTGGTATTTCATTGAATCTATAAATTTTTTTGGGAGAATGGACATTTTGATGATATTGATTCTTCCAATCCATGAGCTTGGAAGATTTTTCCATTTCTTGGTATCCTCTTCTATTTCTTTCTTTAAGGTTTTGTAATTTTCATCGTAGAGATCTTGAACGTCCTTGGTTAAGTTGATTCCAAGGTATTTGATTGTTTTTGCAGCTATTGTGAATGGGATTGATCTTAGAAGTTCTTCCTCAGCCATGGCATTGTCTGTGTATACAAAGGCTGTTGATTTTTGTGCATTGATTTTATACCCTGCTACTTTGCCAAAATCTTCTATGAGTTCCAATAGTCTCTCAGTAGAGTTCTTTGGGTCCCCTAAATAAAGAATCATATCATCTGCAAAGAGGGATAGTTTGAGTTCTTCCTTCCCAATTTGTATCCCTTTAATTTCTTTTTCTTGCCTAATAGCTCTGGCTAGAACTTCCATTACTATATTGAATAGCAGTGGTGAGAGTGGGCATCCCTGTCTGGTACCAGATCTCAGTGGAAATGCTTCCAGCTTTTCCCCATTCAATAGGATGTTGGCTGTGGGTTTTTCATAGATTGCTTTGATTGTATTGAGGAATGTTCCTTCCAAACCCAGTTTGCTTAGAGTTTTCATCATGAACGGGTGTTGTATTTTATCGAATGCTTTCTTGGCGTCTATTGAGAGAATCATATGGTTTTTCTTCTGCAGTCTGTTAATGTGGTGTATCACATTGATTGTTTTGCGCATATTAAACCATCCCTGCATACCAGGGATAAATCCCACTTGGTCTGGGTTACCTAATCTGTTTCTTTGTTGATTTTCTGTCTAGTTAACAAGTCCATTGATGAATGTAGGATGTTGAAGTCCCCCTTTATTGTTGTATTGGAGTCTTTGGGTGCATATATGTTTATTATAGTCACATTTTCCTGTTGAACTGATTCCTTAATCATTACATAGAGCCCTTCTTTTTGTCTTTTAATACTTTTTGTG